>NW_005359225.1:460173-481768 GCF_000412655.1 Myotis brandtii
GGGAGCCCCGCAGGCGGCGTCCGGGTTGCTGTGCGTGGAGAGGGCGCCCCTGCCCGCGCTGGGGAGTCACCTGTGGGTCCCACTCCTGGAAGAATTGGAGCGGCTGGAGCCGGACTCCTGCAGCCCCTCCCCCACAGCGGGATGCGCCGTAACTTGTAGAGTTTAACCCCAACAGGGAGAGGAGAGAGAATTATTTTATGCTCATTATGCCATGTCAATGATTGTAGCCTTTACTGGGAGAGGGCGCCCCTGCCCGCGCTGGGGAGTCACCTGTGGGTCCCACTCCTGGAAGAATTGGAGCGGCTGGAGCCGGACTCCTGCAGCCCCTCCCCCACAGCGGGATGCGCCGTAACTTGTAGAGTTTAACCCCAACAGGGAGAGGAGAGAGAATTATTTTATGCTCATTATGCCATGTCAATGATTGTAGCCTTTACTGGCTTGAACATTTAACAGCAAACACGGGAGGGAGTGTTTTTGGAAGAATACTTGGGAAGTTGTGGGTGTTTGTGGGTGTTGGGAGCAAAGTGCTTGTGTTGGTTCAACTCCGTTCCCCCTGGCACTGTGAAAGGTGAGGGGAAGGGTTAGGACTATGGTTACCGAAAAAATTCAAATTCATGAGACTAGCCTTTAAGAATTGTTCCTGAGAAAAGTCTTTTTTAAAAAAAATATGTTTTATTGAATTTTTACAGAGAGGAAGGGAGAGGGATAGTTAGAAACATCAATCAGCTACTTCCTGAATACCCTCTATGGGGATGTGCCCGCAACCAAGGTACATGCCCTTGACCAGAATCGAACCTGGGACCCTTCAGTCCACAGGCCAAAGCTCTATCCACTGAGCCAAGCCAGTTAGGGCCTGAGAAAAGTCTTTACTTTTGCCTTCTGTGTGTTTGGGCTCTCTCAACTTTGTCAGGAGAAAGCAGGAGCCGACAGTACACCGATGCCTCATTGATCTTACCTTGTGACTTCACCTCCTTCCCGTGACCTTGAGCAGGTTACTGCCAGCCTTCAAGTTCCAGGAGCTTGTTTTTACGCCCTCGACACAGACAGGTACCAAGCACCGACTCAGCTTTCAGGACTCCCCTGGAGAATCCCCTTTCTCCCACTCTGAAGTCTTTGCTAGCATCCACTCCCAAACTCCTCTCAGGCAAAGCCAACTTCTCCCTGGAGCCCTCAGCGGCCTGCAGGATTTACCACAGCATCGGTAACATATTTTGTTGTTATGTTTCTGTTTGGGAAATCCTCCATCCAGGTGCCTATGGAATCCACTTCACCTTAATGAAACTCTACTTCTCAAAAAGGGTTTTGGGAATATGGACTCTGAAACATTCCCTGAAGTTTATCCATATCCTTACCTGGAGGAGCTCATGGGTTTATCTGGTTAATTTGCTTATTCAGCCATCCCTTGACCCTGCATTACTGGAGTCCAGAGAGCTACTGTGTCCAGGCCTCCTGCTAGGGCGATGGGGATTCAGAGTCTCTTAAAGACATTCCGTGTCTTCCAAGAGCTCAAAGTCTAGTGGGTGAGGTAGACATGTAAACAGTGAGACCTGCTCTGATCTCCGGGGGACTCCCGCAGTCCAGGGAGCAGTGTGCAATAACTGAGGCTGCTGGACCTGTTTTACAAGGTTTGTCCTGGCCACAGTGAGTCGTGCCGGGAAGGTGGTGACCTGTCTCACATCCACAAGACAGCACTTGATAAAAGGCTTGTCTAGCCCGGCTGGTGTGGTTCAGTGGTTGAGCATCCAGCCGTGCACCAAGAGGTCATGGTTCAATTCTGGGTCAGGGCACATGCCTGAGTTTCAGGCTCAGTCCCCAGTAGGGGGCGTGCAGGAGGCAGCTGATGGATGTTTCTATCTCTCTCTCTCTGAAATCAATAAAAACATTAAAAAGAAAAAAAGCTTGTCCAAGTCCATTCAATATACATTTACTAGGCACATGTTATGAGGCCCTGTGCTGGGCTTGGAGGAAGCAGTGCTTTCTGAAAGGAGGGCACTATGTATCCAGAGAAATCTTTGTAAAACAAAACCCATCGTATAAATGTTTCCCTACCCAGACTAGTCATTGCCTAAGGATGCATTTTCAAACTCGAACCTGAATAAGAAGTTTTCAGAGACCAGACTGCTGCCTACCGTTGCAGCCTCACTGTAACTCCCCTGCCACACTCTTCTTATCGCTGCTTTTGCTTGGGCTGGTCTTTCTCCCCCAACGCCAGCCTTCCACCCTCTACCTGCCTGTGGGGGAGTGCTTGTTGGACCTCTGGAAGCAGCAGTCCTTAGTCTCTCCTCCTGTTACCTCCATAGAATGAGTTATTCCTTTATTCTCTGGCTCCTGTACACACCACTCTTACAGCTCTCTACAGCACTGTTGCAATTATTTGAGTTTGTGCCTGTCTTTTCCATTAGCCTGTGAATTTCTCTAGGGCAGGACCTGTTTAGTTTTAGTGTCTTAACAAAGTTGCGTGCACGGATACCTGTTTAAAAGGAATGAATGGATGGATGAAGAAGCAAGTCAAGGCCCAGGAGATGATAGAGGATGTCTGATCCTTTGGGCAACAATGATCTCTAAGTGTGGTCCCAGCACCAGCAGCATCAATGCCATCTGGGAATTTGTTGGAATTGCAAATGATTTGTCCCATAACTGAATAACTATGGTTGGGGCTGGGCCTTTAAATACAGTTCCTCATGTTGTGACCCAACCATGAAATTATTTTCGTTGCTACTTCATAACTGTAATGTTGCTACTGTTATGAATCGTAATGTAAATATCTGATATGCAGGATGGTCTTAGGCGACCCCTGTGAAAGGGTCGTTCGACCGCCAAAGGGGTGGCGACCCACAGGTTGAGAACCGCTGCTCTAAAACCTCTGCTTTAACAAGCCCTCCAGGTCAGCGGTCGCCAACCTCTAGGACCTCACGGACCACCGGTTGGCGACCGGACCACCGGTTGGCGACCGCTGCTCCTGGTAATTCTGATACTTGATAGTTTGAAAACCGCAGAGTTAAAAGATCTGCTTCTGATAAGACCAGGTCCTTGCCATCCCCCCTCTCCCTCCCTTCTCTTTCAGAGCACTTACTGCCTGGCAGTCCATTCTAGTCCACCTGTGTATGCCTTCCTTTTGCCACTAGATTGAGAGCTTCCTGAGAGCAGAGAATTTTGTCTGTTTTGTTGACTAGCTTTTCTTCCCGTTTCTATCTGTCTTTCTCCAACAAGCTTAGAATGGTGACTACATGCAGGCACTCAGATATTTGTTGAATGAATAAGATGATTTAGTCCCATTTACTGCCAGCTGCTACATTGGGGTTTTATTCAATAGTTCTCAGATTGAAGAGGAACCATGCTTTAATATGAAAATCCAAGTGGATTCTGCTATTTTTTTGGGGGAATTTATTTTAGACTGAGCTTTTCTTCCCGTTTATATCTGTCTTTCTCCACTAAGCTTGCAGGATTTTTTGGCTTTTGTTCTTGTAGTCAAGACCTGAAAACTGCTGTTGAAATATCCTAGGCCAGGATTGTTTCTTAGGAATTTGCAACTTGGTTTTGCAAGTCTAAATGAGCACCCTAACTTTTGAGCCTTTTAACTTGAAACTGTCTCTTCCGGATCTCCTGTGGTTTTGTTTTTTCTCTAGTGATACTTAAAGCCCTACTACAGGGGCCTGTTTGACTCCACGCAAAGGTTTTTCTTCCTTATGAAGCTCTTAAAATATAATTTTTCTTTCACTTTCTTATTAGCCGTAAGATACAATATCCAGTTTTCTCCTTTCCTAACTTCCCTCTGAGAGATTGGCTTTGTTCATTCACTTATTTATAAACATTTATTGAGTCCTTCCCTACCATGTGCCAAGCCCCATGCTGGGGCAGGGTGTTCAGATATACATACTAGTTAAAGATATCACAACATGGTGTGACAAATCTTAAAATGAAGGGATAAAGTGAGGGATAAAAAGTGATGTATACTCATAAAGATGGGAGAAGGCTGTCTTTCTAATCCCGCCTCCCTCACCTCAGTTTAGGAATAGTTTATCAAACAAGCATTATTTTAATAAACAGACTTTAAACATATTTTCAACTAAGAGGTTGAAGGCTTTTGGGGAAAACAAAAACAAAAATCATGGTAGAATCAGCAATTGCTAATCTGAGATAATTCAATTCTGAGAGAGAGAAAAGAGAGGAGAGGAGAGGAGAGGAGGGGAGGGGAGGGGAAGGGAGAGGGACTGGGAAGGAGCCTGAGGAACTGCCTGCGTTCGAGGAGGAGGAGGAGGAGGAGGAGGAGGCGGGCGTGCGACCCCAACCCGGGCATGTGCCCTGATCTATAATAGAACTGTGATCTCCTGGTTCATGGGTTGATGCTCAACCCTTGAGCCACACTGGCTGGGCCCTTTCTCCCTTTTTATCTTTCTAAATCATAACCAGAAAGTAGGGAAAAAACTTTTTTTTTTTTGTATAGTAAAGAGAGACGTTTAAGGTTATCAAAAGGACACACTGTTTCATAGATGTCATTTTAATTCCTAAAGACTAATGTTGTAATTTGGAGATGGGGGAATAACGAAACCAGGAGAAAGTCAGGAGACCTTAATTTGTTTCTATATTACTGCATGACCGTACGGAAGCAATTTATCTCTGTGCCTCTTCTCCTGACTGTAAAATGGGGATAGTAAAAGTTTCTGTGACCAGCTTACAAGGTTATGAAGCAACTAAGTAAAATATTGAATATAAAGAAACCTTTGAAAAGTATAATTGGCTAGCTAGTTGTTAGCGGGTCGTAAACTAATTCAGTAGTTTATTGCACACCTGTTATGTACCAGACACTGTTTGAGATGTTTTTTTCAATCTTCAGAATAAGCATACGGGATGATGGCCAGCACCTCTCTTTCATGGGTAAGGAGGTTGAGGCTCAGACTGGCAAAGGGAACTTGTTCAAGGTTTTGCTGAAAGTAGGTGGCAGACTTCATTTTCAGTCGATATCCACCTGATACCAGTTATGTGTTATGTTCATTACCCTGGTGCTGTAATCTTTTCGTATGGAGGATATAGTAATGTTTGGCAAGTATATCGCTGTGAGAGTTAAAATACACCCTCCCCCCCCAATTTAGCCTGCTCCCTTTTTCTGTGGATAGAACGATGGGTGAGGACAGATGTACATGCATTTACATTTATGTTTCTACAGGGAAAAGGCTAACATCTTGCCCTGCTGCGTTGGTTCAGTCTTTACAACAGTCCTGTGAGAGAGGTGTTTCCAT
The DNA here is from genome assembly GCF_000412655.1 of Myotis brandtii. NCBI lineage: Eukaryota > Metazoa > Chordata > Mammalia > Chiroptera > Vespertilionidae > Myotis > Myotis brandtii. The sequence goes on from NW_005359225.1 coordinate 465,411, forward strand.
TTTACAAGAGTTAGGAGACTGCGGATCATAGCAGTCTTGGCTTGCTCAGAGGCGCATTATTAGTAAATGACTAAATATTGGTTTAAAACTACATTTTAAGAAATCTAAATGTAGTCCTTTACTTTTGCCACAATATCGTATTGCCTTTTAAACTCTTTCAAATTAAGCTGTGGCACACTGGAAATGTCACTTTAGAATGCTTCCTGATCTCTCTCTCTCTCTCTTTTTAAAAAAAAATATTTTTAAGGATTTCAGAGAGGAAGAGAGAGGGAGGGAGGGAGAGAAACATGAATGATGAGAATCATCTATATGGGCTGCCTCCTGCACGCCCCCTACTGGGGATTGAGCCCACAACCTGGGCATGTGCCCTGACTGGGAATGGAACCAGCCATCTCCTGGTGCGTGGGACAACACTCACCCAGTTGAGCCACACTGGCCGGGCTATATCAGTGGTTTTTCATTGGGCCATGTATTTGAACCACGTCTGAAGATGTTAAAATAAATTGACTGGGCTCTATCTCAAGTCTACTTAATTAAAATCTCACAGGATCTCTATTTTGGAAGGTTTATAGCTAATTCTGATATGCAGTCAAGATTGAGAGGTACCGCCATATATTACATTTTGCATAAACATGTACTTATTATATGAAAATGAATGTCTTAATTTTTATTTAAAGTTCATTTCCTAAACACATTAAGCCTCAGGCATTGTCATGGGCTCTGACAAAACAGATGAATCATACATACCTGGCTCCTACCCTTAAGTTTATGGTTGAGAAACAGAGATGTCCATAGGCAATAATACTATATTGAGATAAAAAGGACACATGGAGATTTGTGCTGTGCAAAAGGCATCTACTCCACCTGAAATGGGGATAGCCTGGAAAACCTTAAGGGAAGTGTCACCCAAGTTGGGTTCTGAGAGTTGAGCAGAGCGTAACCCAGTAAAGTGGGGGTGGGGGGGGAGGGGAGAGAGGGAAGGAGAGACCTTCCTGAAAGAGAGCAGTATGAGGGCTAGCAGCTTGAGAGCATGTTTGGGGAACCCTGATTAGTTCAGTGCACCTAGAGGAGAGATGCAAGGCGGGGAGTAGTAAAACTCTCTGGTTTAGCTAAAACAGGTATTGTTTTATCTCTGTTTCATAGAAGAGAAAACAGAAGTTAATGGGATTACCTGAGGCTGTATAGCAAAGCTATGATTTGACTCTTGACTTCTGACTCTTGAGCTTCTGATTCATGCTTCTTCCATCACATCAGAGCTGCCCGAACCTTTACAGTGTTGTGGGGATCAGACCAGCTTCCTGGATAAATGCACAGCAACTGCGAAGTTGTAAAGTGCTTGACTCACATTGTCTATTAGTTGGGAGTTAGGACTAAGTGGTCTTTAAGAGCGCTTTTAGCTCAAGAATCTGTTTCTAGGATTTTCCTTAATTGTGGAAATAAACATTCCCCTCCTCCCCCGAAATTGATAACCAGGGTCCAGTGAGCTAAAATCTTGTCAGATAGGTAGTCACTCTTCCAATTTGAGTGTCTTCACTCAACCTCCCATGTTTGTTTTTAAAATACATTTATATTTTTTAATGTAAAAGTGATACATGAAAGTGATGCATGGTTCTCAGAAAATGTGAAGAATACAGAAGAATAAAAGGTAAAACAACAAAACCACCACCACAACAAAGTCCATCAGTTTTATTGTAGAACTATAACCGGTAGTAGCATTTCATCTATTTCCTTCTAATCTTTAAGAACAAAAAAACAAAAACGAGTTTGGGATGTGATTTTTCTCTTTCCCAAGTATCCCCTTTTCCCAATCTTATGTTGAGGGTAAATGAGATAAAAAACCAATCGACATCATCAGCTTCATTACAACTGACCTTTAAGGTGTTTAGTGCCAAATACCTTACATTTGATTTTTCATTTAGAGTTTGTAATATTTTGCTGTATTTGCTTTATTGCATAGCTGCCCTCCCTTAATCTATTTATTCATCAATCCATCTTATTTCGAAGCATGTATCAGTACCCTTCACCTTTAAACACTTCAGCATTCATATAATTATTTGTTTATATAGAACCACAGTCTTACTGTCTATGGCATTGTTTGATTAATGTCTATCTGCCCTAAGCTCCAAAGAATCGTTTCTCTTTAAGGCATTCTCCAAAGAGAATAAGTTTTAACATAGTATCTTTTACCTTAAAATAAACAATATCTTTCTTTTTTGGTCACTGTTGTATTCACAATTCCTAGCATATAGTAGTCACGCAAATATTTTTTGATTGAATGAATAAAAGTGGAGCCAGCATTCAAACTGAGGTCCATATGACTTCGTCGCTAAGAACATTTATTTGATTTTCTCAAGTTCAACAAACATACAAGAATCCCTTCAGTGTCTGGTGTTGGGAGAGAGGAGAAGAGACCTCACTGTGCTAAATGTTTAGCTGCCCAGTGCAAATATCTCTGACCTGAGTCAAAGTTGAAGGCAAGCCCTTCAGCTGAGGATGTGGAAAATTCTTAAACCAATTACCAGCTACTTTGTCGTTGTGTGTGGGTGTTCATTTTATTTGAGTTGAGGCATTACATGTTCCTGAAAAAATGGCCCTGGACTGAGGCCTTTGTCGGGATATTTGCCTTCCAGGGGATCCTTTCTTTTTAGTACTTACTATCAAAGGCAACATTTCAAAATGGGCAGCTGTGTGTGTGTGTGTGTGTGTGTTTAGATTAGTATGATTTCTTTAATAAGGCCTAACATAATGTTAGCTTTCTTCCATTAAAAATAACAGAGCTCTATTTCACAAACTGTTTTGTAACACTATTAAGGCATTTAAGATTCAGCCATGATTCCATCATTCTAATAAATAAATTCTTTTCTTTTATATGTAAACATACAAAGTTACATAGTTGTAATCACAAAGTAGACCTAAGTTTATTTGCCCTTTTTTCTTGACCTATAAACATTTCTCCATATAACTTCTTAGTGTTCGTTATAAAATTTAAGATGATCTTTGCTTAAAGCCATTGTATCTCTTGTACCAGAGAAACATAATGAGTAGAATTCTTTCTCAGGGAAATCTCAGTTATGCTCTTGAGGCCTTTCAACTGACTAGATGACGCCTACCCAGATTATGAGGGGTAGCCTCCTTTATTTATTTATTTATTTATTTCTTAATCCTCACCAGAGTATATTTTTTTCCATTGATTATCAGAGAGAATGAAATGAGGGGAGGGGAGGGCAGGGGAGGGGAGGGGAGAGAGAGAGAGAGAGAGAGAGAGAGAGAGAGAGAGAGAGAGAAAAGAGAGAAAAGAGAGAGACCTTCATGTGAGAGAGACACATCCATTTGGTTGCCTCCTGCACACACCCTGACTGGGGCTGGAATCAAACCTGCCTATGTGCCCTTGAGCAGGAATCAAACCTGCCACCCTCTGGTGCACAGGCTGATGCTCTAACCACTGAGTCATGTGGGCCAGCCTTAGCCTCCTTTGTTTAAGTCAGTGGATTGTAGATGCGTCCCACCTCTACAGAATGCATTCACTACAGCACAATAGATCACTTCTAATTCAATAAGTGGATACTATACCCTAACCTAGTTGTCACATAAAATTCAAACATCACAGTCATTTGGGTCTTTCTTTTCCTGTTGTAAATTACACTGTAATTTTATCTATAACTAGAGGCTGCCGGCTGCCGGCCAGGTACTCCCTCCCTTCCCCTGGCCTGCCCCACCCCCTGGTCAAACTCCTGGGACAACTCCTGGACGAGGGGACAATTTGCATACTATGCTTTTATTATATAGGATACTATATATTGCTTTTGCCTTTCAAAAATTATTTTTTTTAGAATAAATTCCCATAGGTGGGAATACTGGGTCAAGGGGTCCGCAACCCTAATGGGCTCTTGACGGGATTTAATATTTGCAAACTGAGAATACCACCTCAGCCTTTCTCTTAATGATGTCTTAAGGGACCTACTCATTTCCCATTTCTACAAACCTGATTTTCTCCCTGGGATTTTGGCTCTGGAATCAGCTGCTTTTCAGGGGTTTCTTCTGTTTTCCCCTCAGTTCCCACTTGTCACTTTCTCCACTGCCCTTCTCCTCACCTCTCTCTGTGCCCCAGACTTTGGCTCACATAGCACATAAAATTGGAGCTTCATATTCCTACTATTAAATCTAAGTATCTGCTTGGATTTGCACCCATTTTTGCCTTTGCCCCTTCCTTTATAAGGAAGGAAGTGATTCAAGGAAAGGCCTGCTCCTTCATATGCTTTTAGATTTCTTCCCAAGGTTCAGTCTTAGAAACCTCACTTCATTGTATCTTTACATTTTGCTTTCTACTGAGTTACCATAAGCAACATTCAAATGTTCTATTTAAAGGAAAACAATTTCCCCCTTCCCCACCAATCAAAAGCATTCTTGAGATCCTGTCAGGCTCCAGCTAAATCCTATCTTTGCTCTCCTTCACACCCAGTCTTTTTTAAATAACTGTTTACAACTTCTCCTTCCAGTTTCTTACCTCCTATTTACTTGGCAGCCTACTCCACTCTACTCTATCCCACCAGCTTATCACAACTGCTCTCGCTAAGGCCCCTAATAACCCCTATGGTGTCAAATGTTAAATAATAAGCGAATTTCTCCCTCCCAACCTTAACCACCCCATCCCCCAATAATCTCCTTAACATCATCTTAATATTCAATTGTGGCTCAAATGTCATACTTTTTTTTTTGTTTTAAATACTTTGAAACAGAATCCAGATAAGGGCCACACAGAGAGATTGGTTGATATGTCTTTCATGTCTCTCTTAATCTCTAAATCCCCTGTCCCCAGCCCTGTCAGTTTATTTGTTGAAGAAACCGCATTGTTTGTCCTGTAGAGGTTTCCACTGTCTGGATTTTTCATCTTTCTAGTATAGTTCCTTGGTCCTGGAGGTTGGCAGCTGAGCGCACAGGGAGCCCACGGGAGTCCGGAAAAAAAAAGTTCCTTGGTTCTGTGTATATGTTACTTGTAAGTTAGTATCTGGAGACTTGATCAGACTCAGGTTTTTGTTTTGTTTTCATGACCACTTCATAGGTTTTGGTGTGTTCTTTCATCAAGAGGCTCATAGTGCATGGATGTCCCTCTTTTTGTGATGTTAGCAGCCGTGGAATTTTCTTTGCCATTCTTTTTTTTTAATTGATTTCAGAGAGGAAGGAAGAGAGAGAGAAAGAGATAGAAACTTCAATGATGAGAGAGAATCATTGATTGGTTGCCTCCTGCACGCCCAACACTGGGGATCAAGCTCCTAATCCAGGCATGTGTCCTGACCAGGAATCGAACCTTGACCTCCTGGTTCACAGGTCGACACTCAACCACAGAGCCATGCTGGCCCAGCCAGCTTGGAATTCTTTTCTTCTTTTATGCTTTCAAAATTCTTCATTCTTCAAGATCCATCTTGGATGCCATTATTTCTATGCAGGCTTCCAGTCCGAATCCACCATCCATGATTATAATTTCCTGAAGGGTAGGCACACTGAATGTTGTGTCTCCCCTAAATTCATATATTAAATCCTAATGCCTGATGTGATGATATTTGGAGATGGGGCTTTTGGGAGGTGATGAGGTCATGAGGGTGGGTCCCTGATGAGTGGGATTAGTGCCCTAAATTCATATATTAAATCCTAATGCCTGATGTGATGATATTTGGAGATGGGGCCTTTGGGAGGTTATGAGGTCATGAGGGTGGGGCCCTGATGAATGGGATTAGTGCCATGATAAAAGAGACCTCAGAGAGCTTCCTTGCCCCTTCTGCTATGTGAGGACACAGGGCAAAGAAAGCCATCTATGAACCAGGAAGAGGTTCTTACCAGACACTGAATTTCCTGGTGCTTTGATCTTAAACTTCCTAGTCTCCAGAACTGTGAGAAATAAATTTCTTTTGTTTGTAAGCCTTCCAGTCTATGGCATTCTATTTAAGCAGCCCAAATGGACTAAGACAAGGTAGGACTCGGTGTCTTCCCTTGTATCTTTAACAGTGCCTGGCATATAATAGGCTCTCAATAAATACTTCTTGAATGACTGAATAAAGTAATTTACTTATCTACTCACTCAACAAATATTTATTAAGCTTTTCTGAATTTCCAAAGCACTCTCCCCATTCTTTGCACTATAATTAGGTATATAGAAGTTTGTTTGTTATCCATAGGAACTGATCACTTATAAAATTAGTCCCCACTGAGACATCCCTCCCAGGTGACCATTGGGCTTACCATTACCTTGTCAATAAATGCCTTTCTAATGATAGGACTAACATCCAATAATACAATGCAAATAGATTCTAAAGTGAAAACTGACATTTCTGCAGAACATGAAGAAATTTATGCATGTGAAATAAAGTGATATTGGAGAATGGCTTGAAACACACAAAATTGATAAATGAGGGTTAGGTAAAGTTAGGCCAGTTTAAATTGAAGGGCAAATTAGCATGAGTAATGACATAATAGGAGATTCAGAGGACAATGATTTGAGTAACAAAGAATTAAGAGAGACTCTAGGGAAAAACTGGCGAAGCTCTTGAATATTTTGACAAAATTGATCCTCTTGATCAACGTGTGTTGAAAGCCAAATGTGAAGTGACAGATGTTCTTTGTTTTAGGAATTACCTTCATGGCAATTATAACTTAAATTTTGTTAAAACAAGAATTACAAAAATGTTGTTTTGTGTTTATCTTGATAAGTTAAAGGCCCAAACAACTTAAAAAAAATTTATTAAGGAACATTGATCTCTAATGAGTTAACTTAAATGGCATTTGTGGATATTAGTTGTCCTCAGATAGCAAGAATCCCTCTGTATGTACCTGTACCCCATGGGATTTTGTTCCCTGAGGTTGGGGTTATGATAATTCATTATATTCCTGTGGGGCCTAGCTCAGAATCTGATACATGGGAGATATCTAATAAAATATCTAATAATGCAGAGAGATAAGACGTGAATAATAATGGAAGGGATTTGGAAAAGCTCCTTGAAAGAGTGTTTGGTACAGAGCTATTACGGCAGGTGGGTGAGTAGAGTTTGCCGATATCCTTTGTTAGGTCCAAAAGGAAAACCTCTCTTCTTCCTTTTGCCAGCTCCTGCCTAGGGTCTGCTTTAATATTCAGAGTCCGTTGTCTGCCCCGATGGCTCTTGTTCTCATTGTAATTCTTTCTGGAGATTGAGATGGAAATGAGGAAGGTTTTGGGCTGCTGCCTGAGCATCCACATTCATGAGAACTTAGAAATGCTGAAGGACCAAATGCCACGCCTGACCCAAACGAATCCAGGTCAGCCAATCACTGCTTTCCTGGCTCCCCCTTTGTTCTTGAGCCTCCAGCCTCCTATCTGCTGGAGGTTTGTGCTACAGCTGTTTATAGTAATTACTATAATGCTAATGTGCCCCTTAATGAAGGCCTGGAAGAGCATGGTCCCAGCTGGTGGCTAAGAGCTGAGCGGTGCCAGCCTTCAAAGGACCTTTTCACTCACAACAATTGGACTAAGCACCTGAATACCTTTTCCCATTGTTTTTGAAACCATGGAAACAGAAGCTGAAAAGTGACCCTAGCTTAGGGAGTGTAACTCCTCATTTCATGAGTTGGGGGTGGGGTGGGGGGTGGGGGATGGAGAACTCTTCAGAGATGATAAAGCTCATGCCAGATGAATAATTCCATGCCTCCCCTTTTAACAAAGTTCTGTCTCATGGAAATATAATGTTGTCCTCTCTGAATATCGCATGGCAGTGAAAACCTCTGCCACAGGCCTGACTTTGAATCCTGAGGCCCTGCCACTTCCTGACTGTGTGCTCTGGGGGGAGTTCCTTAACCTCTAGTTTTCGTTTCCTTATTCTTAAAATGCTGCTAATGATAATACCTGCTGTAGAGGTTCGTTACTAGGATTCCATGGGATAATGCTTGTAAAGCACTCAGTAGATTCTGGTACATAACAAGTGCTTAGTAAATACTGGCAAGCATTATTATGGTTACAGGGTAAAGGATGCTAGAATGAATCTGATGATCAGTGCTTTCACTTACAGCCTTGTCCTTGAAACCTTTGGCCCTAGTTCTCCTCCAGTGAGATTAGCCTTGTGAAAGCAAGGACCTGTCTGCTTGCTTCCCTTTATCCTCAGCATCTAGAATAATTTTTAGTGTTTTTAGTAAGTTTTTGGTGGATAAATGAATTCTCTTAGGGAAATTTTCCCTGAAGAACACCTACTTTTAGATACTCCAATGACTTGAATCTTTCTTTCTTTACGCTGTTTATATGAATTTGTACTTGTCTTTATAGCATTTGTGTCACGTCCTTGATCTTTTCAGATATCTTTGTTTCCCTGTGCATTGTCAATCATCAAGAGTGGGGGATTGTGATCCTTGCTATGGTTACTTTCCTACAGCTCCTAGTGTAGCTTTTTTTTTTTTTTAGTTATTAGTGCTTAGTAATAACTGGCTGTAAAAATCGTTTGTATTTAACATTAATTTATTGAGCAAAAACCATTAGATACTGTGGCATCATTTCCGACCCTAAGAAGTTGGGAATTTGCAGGGCCAGTCCTTGGTGGCCAGAGGCACCTGATTGCCTTTGTGAGTGTTGTTCTTTACGGTTGAAATACCCCTTTCTTCTTCCTTGTCCCTTCTGTGCCGGATGTCATATTGCTCATCTCTCAGGGCTCCTCTGTCAAGTCGATTTTCTTCCTTTCCTCTGTGATGAACTCCTCTTTTTGTAAATCTCTTTGTGGAGTAAGTGGGTAACTTTTGCAAATGGAATGATTTTGAGGGAGGATGTTTCACATGGAGGGAAGAGTTGATGCAAAGGTAAGAGTGGTCAGGGTTCTTACTAATAGGGGCAAGCAGCAGAATCCACTCTGGCAAGTAGTTCAGGGAAAAAGGACTTACTAAAGAGTACCAGGTGTAGATTAAAGAGTTTTTGGGGATTAAAGGTGAAATGGACCCAGACTGAGCTTCCAGGAACTAACTCCCCAGACTGCACTAAAGAACTGAGCTCTCAAGGATGCCATTGTCTTTGCCATAACAGAAGCTGCAGAATCAGGAAGCTGTTGCCACATCTGCTAGACCAGTGATGGCGAATCTTTTGAGCTCGGCATGTCAGCATTTTGAAAAAACCTAACAACTCTGGTGCCGTGTCACATATAGAAATTTTTTGATACTTGCAACCATAGTAAAACAAAGACTTATATATTTTGATATTTATTTTATATATTTAAATGCCATTTAACAAAGAAAAATCAACCAAAAAAATGAGTTCGCGTGTCACCTCTGACACGCGTGTCATAGGTTCGCCATCACTGTGCTAGATCTAGATCTGTGCTGCCTCCACTGCAGTTTGTTCCAGCAAAAGGTGTGTCCTGTGGCCAGTCTCTCCCCTCACCTAATCCCGTTCCAAATCAGCCTAGTGTGAGAGCGTCTGATGAGCAGAACCTAAATCACATTTAGAAAGGAGTCTGGGAAATGCAGTCTTTTTGCTCTCCAACATGTGCAGTACCCAGAGCTAGAGGGGGTTGGAATAGATATTTAACACACCAATTGACAGATTCTGCCATAGAGAGTATTCAGGTGGCTTGTATGCTTTTCTAGTACCAAATTTTATATCATTTGGAATTCTGTAAGCAGAATTTCTACTCAAATTTGGCTTAAATCATATTGACATTTGTATCAAGCTTGTGTTACTTTTATCCATGAGCAGGCTTCCATCATGGTATTGAGTTACATTTCTTTGTTAATCAATGATATTCTCTTCTCTTCTCTTCTCTTCTCTTCTCTTCTCTTCTCTTCTCTTCTCTTCTCTTCTCTTCTCTTCTCTCTCCCTCACACAGAAGGAGGGAGGAGACAGAGAGGTAGAGACTTTATCACCCAAAATGGAAAAAGAATTCTTCTCTTTCGCCCAATTGGATCAACTGAGGCCACTTGCCCATCCCGGAACTATAAGGGTTTAGTGCAGGGGTCCTCAAACTTTTTTAAACAGGGGGCCAGTTCACTGTCCCTCAGACCGTTGGAGGGCCGGACTATAGTTTAAAAAAATATTATGAACAAATTCCTATGCACACTGCACATATCTTATTTTGAAGTAAAAAAACAAAACGGGAACAAATACAATATTTGTATTTGCATGTGGCCCGCGGGCCGTAGTTTGAGGACCCCTGGTTTAGTGACATGCCAGGTGCTAAGTGGTTAAGCCTCATTTCTTGAACTAATCAGTGACAAGGGGAATGGATTGCCATGTTAGGTTTGGATGTAGAATAAAGCCCTGCCCCTGGAGCTATGTTTGGGGTTAACTTTCCCTTAGGACAGCAATAGTTTTCAAACTGTGGTCACTGGGGCATGTATTAAAAATACAAATCCTCAGGGCTAGAAGGGGGGTTGGAATAGGTATTTAACACATCAATTGTGCCAGCCCTACTGAATAAAGCCTCTGGGTGCGGGCCTCAGGACTCTGTGTTTTAGCAAGCCCTGCAGATGGTTATGACTGGGATGACATGGTAAAACTTGAGAACTGCCTTAGTAACAAGCTGCTGAGGGATGACTATCTGATAAAATCAGGAAGGAGGAAGAGGGGAGTAGATGCTGGGTGGGCAGCCAACAGCATCCATTTCAAAACTGTGAAGGTGGGTAGGGGTCAGTTCATTGAGGAATCTTGAATGTCTATCTCCCAAGGTGGCTGAGAGATGTAAAACTGGTTAATGTATGTGTGAGGGACTGTATAATGAAGGTGGTAGACTATAACAGGGATATAGAAAGTACATTGAGTCCAGCTGGCATGACTCAGAGATTGAGCGTTGATCCATGAACCAGGAGATCATGGGTCTGATTCCCAGTCAGGGCACATGCCTGGGTTGTGGACTCGATCCCCAGTAGGGGGCGTTCAGGAGGCAGCCAATCAATGATTCTCTCTCATCATTGATGTTTCTATCTCTCCCTTCCTCTCTGAAATCAGTAAAAATATATTTTTTAAAAAAGAAAAGACAGTGCATTGAACTTGGATTCAGGAATTGGGTTCTTACTTCCGTTTCTTTACCTCTTTGAGCTCCAAACTCCTTTTCTGTAAAACTGCTGTGTTAGGAGAATTACATGAATAGATTACGCGGAAGTGCCTCGTGCATCATTTAGCATATTAATAAGTAAATATGTATGAAAATGATGATGCTTGGCTAACGTAGTATGGGTTACACTCCTAGGACAAGTCTAGATGTGCTCCCTAGGGCTGCCTTTCCTCTGCAGACAATTCCCTTGTTCTCAGTAATTGTTTCAGGTCTTGGGTCCCTGATCATATTCAGAGCTGCTCTGGTTGTTCTGAATGAGCGATGGTTTCTGCCTCTGCTGTCTTATCCTGAGGCGTTACATGAATTATTTACTTCAGCTGTCACTGGGATATAGAGGTTTCGTTTTGCTCCTATAACTAATCTGTATTCAAGGTGACGTGACCATACATATTTTATGTTCTGTCTTGGCAGTGTAACTTATTCCTTTTTATTTTCTTCGAGGTCGTTTTAATTTGTAACACTGTGTCTTCTTCCTCCTAATTTTTTTTTTAACACATCTTACATTTTATAAATATACAATGATTATAAATTCCTGTTAAGTTAGAGTGGGAAAGGTGTTCAGGATTGATTTGGAGTTTCTCCCTATTTATATAAAGAAACTGAGACAGGGAAGTAATTTGTCCAAAGTCTTGTATCCTGCTTCTTGCCCTCTTCCTATTTCTTAGCATGGAAGAACTTACCTCTGGGATTAAATCCCATTTTTAAAAAATATTTTTATTGATTTCAAGAGACAGGAAGAGGGAGAGAGATAGAAACATCAGTGATGAGAGAGAATCATTGGTCAGCTGCCTCCTGCATGCCATCCCCACTGGGGATCAAGCCTGCAACCCAAGCATGTGCCCTGACCAGGAATCGAACCTTGAACTCCTGGCTCAGAGGTTGTCGCTCAACCACTGAGCCACGCCGGCAGGGCTGTTTCCTCTGTAATATTAATTAGTCAGAAGTCACTTTTAAATTGTTTATGTTTGATTGGATTTAGTTAGACATAAGCCTGACCTGCTGTAAGTGAAGCAGAGTTGAGTTCCAATCTAGATATAGGGATTATCTAGTGATTACAGAGTCACGAATCCAGCAGTGGGAAGAGGGGCCCCACCTGGACACACTCTTCCCCTCTAGACATCAGCATGTTGTTCAGATGTGCCAGTATTGGATGCGCCAACGTTGTGTTATTAGGTGGCTTGTGGCATTTTCTGTGTTTACATCTGGGGTGTTTGAGGAAGGAATGAAATGGAATGGCTAATTTTTAGTCTGTGGTGCTGAGTACTTCTCACATTATCCATACTACAAGTAACAGTTAATGGTTTTAAAAATCTTTTTTTTTTTCCCCCTTTTAGAGGGTTACTGTTGGGTGGCCAAGGAAACCAAAAAAACTGCTTTTCATGAACTTGTTGGTACTAATTAAAGCCTAGATTGCCAGCTAAAGGGGAACCTAAGGTTTATCCAATCCAACACCCTTATTTTATGAATGAGAAAACAGGCCAAGAGAAAAATAAATAAATCACTCAAGCCCTAGCCAGTTAGGCTCAGTGGATAGAGTGTCAGCCCTCAGACTGACAGGTCGTGGGTGTGATTTCAGTCAAGGCTCGATCAGGCTTGATCCCCAGCCCTGGTCGGGGCGTGTGCGGGAGGTAACCAATCCATGTGTCTCTCTCACATCGATGTTCTGTCTTTCCCCCTCCCTTCCACTCTCAAAAAAAATGAATGGAAAGATATCCTCGGGTGAGGATTAACAAAATAAAGAAATAAACAGATCAATCACTCAATGTTATACAATAAGTTAGTGACAGAGTCAGGACTGCGTTTCTGCAGGACTCCCTCCGCAAGGCAGTGTCAGAGGAAATGTGGGGTCATAGAAAAAGAGTACAGATCTGAGGTCAAACGATCTGAGTACAAACCATTGTTCTGCCACTTACTGACTCCTTCCTGGGAGTAATAACACTTCCTTAAATGCCAGTTTCTTCATGTATAAAATGGGTTAATGCTGATACCTCTTTTACCTGCCTCATAGGGTTATTATTAGGATAGAATGTGAGATGCAATGGAAAAAAAAAGGAAGGCTTTTTAAAGTGGACAGGGCCAATTTGCTTATGGATTTCAACTCTACTACCTGTTAACTGTGTGATAGTTGGGCAAGCCATTTAATGTCTATAAACACAGTTTCCTTTGTAAAATTGGGACAGTGATAGCTCCTTTGCAGACTTGTTTTGAAGACATTATATATAAAGCACTCAAAATGGTGCATGGCACATAATGGGTGTTCAGTAGGCGAGATCTTCTCAGAAGACTTAATTCTGTCTTCTCAGAACCGTTCCTCTAGGCTTAAAATAGACATAGCAGAACTTGTTGTTCTGTGGCTTTAAAAGTGTTCTGTAGAATTTGATTTGGAGGCTGTAGGTGGGGCAAGGTATGGCTTTCCTTTTAGTCAGGTTTCCATTTTAAACTGTAGTGGCCCAGGGTCAGTCTCATGTCCAGGGAAGAGCCCCTAGAGATGGGAGGCGTTGAATGTGGTGAAGTGAGTGGAGAAGAGGTGGAGGAAGCGTGGTGGTTGGAAATCCCAGGAGGGAGAATGGAAATGTGAAAAGTGGTGCTACTTTTGGCAGCGCTGCCTGCAGCCCCCTGAATGTTATGCCAGGACCTTAGTGGTGAAACATTTTTTCGTTATGATCTTAGTTTCTGACACTTTAAGGTGCCTCAAAGTCTTGGGAGCAAGTCCAAGTCCTCTCTTGCCCCGAATACATGACCACAGTAGATACGCAATATATTTTCAGTGAAAGAATGACTTTCTGAAGTGGCCCCTGGAGGTCCGTATGTCCCTGGTGACCCTTAATCTCTCATCCGGCTCCATCTGGCAGAGATACTTGTATTTAACTAGGCGTTTCTAGTTTTTAATCTAGCAGCGGTTCTCAACCTGTGGGTCTCGACCCCTGAAAATACATCCTGCATATCAGATATTTACAATACGACTCATAACAGTAGCAAAATTACAGTTATGAAGTAGCAACGAAAATAATTTTATGGTTGGGGGTCAGCACAACACGAGGAACTGTATTAAAGGGTCGCGGCATTAGGAAGGTTGAGAACCACTGAAGGATTTGCAGGATTTTGGGTGTTGGTTTTTTTTAAACTTTGCTCTACTGCTGACTTCCCTTTGCAACCTTGGTCAGGCCAGACACCTATTTCCTTCATCCTAAGTCACCTGTGGGACCTGCCAGGTTTCTCTTCCTGGTTTTTAATGCTGGGATGGGGTTTGTGGTTCTAATGCACAGTAGCTGGGGGAACATGAAATCCGCATGATCAGGCGAACGCCATTTCCTCAGAGGTTCCCGAAAGCACATTGTGGATAGGTTCTCTCCTCCTCCTCCTGTCAAGAAGGGTCTTCTCAAACAAACCATTAATTCAGTAAACACGTGCAAGGCATGTACACTATGGATCAGACACTCCCGGCGTGTTTTAAATACATGATCTCATCAAACGGCAGTAACTCTCTCAAACAAACCATTAATTCAGTAAACACATGCAAGGCATGTACACTATGGATCAGACACTCCCCTGTGTGTTTTAAATACATGATCTCATCAAACGGCAGTAACTCTGTGCGTTAGGCTGATGAGATTGCTCTCAGTTTCACAGATAAGGAAGATGGAGTTTGGATAAAGGAAATGACTTGCCTTTGCTAGTCAGGGTAAATTTGGGTCTTTATGACTCAAAGATGATTACTGATTGCCATGTCTGTGAACCTTCCCAGAATGGCAGTTCCTTGAAAGCCAGGGTCTTGTCTGATTCAAATTTGCGTTTCCTATTCTCAGCACAGGAACTGAAATATAATTTTTATTGAGCATTTAATGCATTGGAAAGTCATAGATGCAGAGAGGAGGACAGTTGGGATGAGGTATTGAGAAACTGTTTACTAGTCCATGTTATTTGTCCAGGAGAACCCTAGTCCTCAAGGTAAATTTTTTTTAAATTAAAGTAAAATGAGGTATAATTGACATATAACATTATATTAGTTTTAGGTGTACAACATAATTTGATATTTGTCTGTATTGCAAAGTAATCACAATAAGTCTAGTTAACATCCGTCTCTATACATAGTTATAATTTTTTGTGTGGTGAGGACTTTTGAGACCTGCTCTTTTAGCAACTTTCAAATATGCTAACTATTAACTACTGTCACCATGATGTACATTACATCCCCATGACTTATTTTATAACGGAAACTTTGCGCCTTTTGATTCCCTTAACCTATTTCACCTACCAACCCCTCCTCCCCCAGCAATCACCAATCTGTTCTTTGTATCTATGAGCTTGTTTTGTGTTTTAGAGTCTACATATAAGTGAGATCTTATGGTATCAGTCTTTCTCTGTCTGACTTATTTCACTTAGCATAAAGCAATCAAGGTCCATCCATGTTGTTGCAAATGTTGAAAGATGTCATTTTTTAATGGCTGAATAGTATTTTTTTATTATATATAAGGTGTATGAACTATATATAACATATATATAACATTTTCTTTATCCATTCATTCATTGATGGACGCTTTGGTTGTTTCCATATCTTTGTTTTCGTAAATAATACTGCAATGAACATATATCTTTTCAAATTAATGCTTTTATTTTTTTCACATAAATACCCAGAAGTGGAATTGCTGGATTATATGTTGGTTCTATTTTTAATTTTTTTGAGGAACCGCCATACTGTTTTCCATAGTGGCTGGACCAATTTACATTATTTTCAACAGTGCACTAAGGTTCCCTTTTGCATACCCTTGCAATGCATTTCTTATATTTTTTATATTAGCCATACTGACAGGTGTGAGGTAATATCTCACTATGGTTTTAATTTGCATTTCCTTGATGGTTAGTGAAGTTGAACATCTTTACATGTACCTGTTGGACATTTGTATGTTTTTTGTTTTTTGGAAAAAAATGTCTGCTCAGCCCTGGCTGGTGTGGCTCAGTTGGTTGGAATGTGGTCCATATACCAAAAGGTTGCCGGGTTGCGGGTTCGATCCCTGGTTGGGATGTGCCTGGGAGGCAGCTGATCAATATTTCTCTCTCTTTCTCAAATCAATAAAAACATTAAAAAAATGTTCAGATTTTTGCCCCCCCCCTTTAAAAAATATCTTTATTGATTTCAGAGAGAGGGAGGGAGAAGAAGAGAGAGAGAAACATCAATAATGCACACTCCCTACTGGGGATTGAGCCCTCAACTTGGGCATGTGCCCTGACCAGGAATCGAATTCTGACCTCCTGGTTCATAGGTCGATGCTCAACCACTGAGCCATTCCGGCCGTCTTTGCCCTTTTTAAA
>NW_005359225.1:481972-490344 GCF_000412655.1 Myotis brandtii
GAACCTGGGACCCTTCAGTCCACAGGCCGACGCTCTATCCACTGAACCAAACCGGTTAGGGCTTGGGCCCATTTTTTAATTGGATTGTTTGTGTGTTTTTTTGCTATTGAGTTGTATAAGTTCTTTATGACAACTCTTTATCAGATGTATGATTTGCACATACTTTATTTTATTCAGTAGGTTACCTTTTCACTTTGTTGATGGTTTCCTTTTCTGTGCAGAAGCTTTTTAGTTTGTTTATTTTTGTTTTGTTTTTTGTTGCCTTTGCTTTTGTAGCCAGATCCAAAAAATGATCATCAAGATTGATGTAAAGGTGCCTACCACCTATGTTTTCTTCTAGGAGTTTTAGGTCTTATATTTAAGTCTTTATTTTGAGTTAATTTATGTGTATCATGTAAGATAGTAGTACACTTCATTCTTTTGCCTGTTGCTGTCCAGTTTTCCCCAACACCATTTATTGAAGAGATGGTCCTTTCCCCATTGTATATTCTTGGCTCCTTTGTTATAAATTAATTTACCATATATGCATGGCTTTATTTCTGGGCTCTCTGTTCTGTTCTGTTGATCTATATAAGTCTGTTTTTATGCCAATACCATACTGTTTTTATTACTTTAGCTTTGTAATATATTTTGAAATCGGGGAGTGTGATGCCTCCAGCTTTGTTCTTTTTTCTTAAGATTGCTTTGACTTTTAGGGGTGTTTCGTGATTTTGTACAAATTTTGAGATTGTTCTCAAGGTGAATTTTTAAAATAACACATGGGATCAGAAAGGAAAGCATCAATTAGTTCATGAAAGTAATTCACACAAACATTATAATGCTTTATAGAACTTAGTGTTTCTCTGGGAAAATAACACCTCACTCACTGTGGCATCTTGAGGAAAATTGAGATAATATGAGTAAAAACGCTTACCTGAAGTGTAAACTGTTATGTTGTCTTTAGGCCTAGCTCTACCTGCCTTATCCCCTCTCTGGGCTTCAGTTTGTCTATACAGTGAGGTGCTGGACTGAACGACCTCTGTGGTTCCTTGACAAGTCAGACATTTGGATAACGGTCTTGCAGCTGTTCTATTGCTAATTTCCCCTGTTAGTGCAGTAACGCGGAATCGATGTCTCTCATGTTCTGCAGCCCCATTTCCCCCCTCTCTCTAAGCCCACTGCCTCGTTTCCTTTAAAGTCCATTGTCTGCTTTAGTTTAGTTTTCTCTTTTAGGCTGTTTCTGTGTGGGCTAGCGTTCCCTTTTGAGGTTGAATTGAATTGTGTAAGGCTGCAGGAAGTGGCAGAGGCACCTTCCTCAAACCTGGTTGCACCAAAAGCCCATCCAGTCAAGTTCTGTCCCCAAAGAGGAAGAGAAAGCCCGACTTCCTTAGCCAGTAGATAAAAATTTCTTCCTGAGCCCTCAGGGCTCATTTCACCACTTTAAGACGGGGCATTTTCTTTTAAATTCCAGACACCCCGCTCTATATATGATTAATATCCCTGGGCCATTTTGGGATCACTCTTTAATTTCCATCCACCATCTTAAGACTGACCCCTGGGTCATACAAAATAACTTCAAGCTCTCCTTCGTGTTACAGTTCTTTATAAGCACATGGTGATTTTGTTTTTGTTCTTCTCTAGTAAATATTTTTTCAAGAGTTTCCCAGTTGATTACCTCTCTTTGTCTTTCATGTCATTTTTCTCTCCACAAAAAATTCCAGTGGGTAGGCTCTTCTGTGTGCTAATCTTCTGGTCCCGTGTAACCCATTCACTTCTATTCTCTTAAGTGTTCTTACTGTTGCTTAAATAAGCCCTACAATCTCTTTCATGTCCCCCTAACTTGTTTCTGGTAGTTTTTTGTTGTGGTTCTTTTTTTGTTTGTTTGTTTAAGGTGTTTTCATTTGTTTGCTGTACTTCTACTCAGCAACCTCAAGGCTCAGTTAAGTATCTCTGTGTCTGAGACCTTCCCTGACACTCTCCTGTTCCAGACAAAATTGTTACCCCCTTTCCGGGTTTGTATACTTTGTCCCAATGGCCGTGACAGCATTTATTGCATTGCACTTGTTTTGCTTCTACTGTATTGTGTTATAAAGATTTATTCACCTATCCTGCCTCGCCCAAAACACTTCCTCAAAACCAATAGCCCTTCCGAGGTTGGAAGTACCTGGCTTATCCCAGGTGATCAATAAAAGTGGAAACTAACATTTATTGAGTGCCTTGCTGCTGTGTAAATTGCCTAATAGATACTCTCAGTTAATCCTTATAACAAGTCTCTATGTAGGTATTAGGCCCATTTTACATATAAAGTAATTGAGGCCCAGAGTGGTGAAGTGGTTTGTTTGTGATCTCATAGCTGATAACTCAGAGGACTGGGATTCAAACCTGTTTACTCATTTCAAACCTTGAGTTGTATTTAAAGCGATTCTTCTGACTCTCTGAATTCAGTATTCTTTCTATGCACATCAGAAAAACACAAATTGAGATGTGTTTAGTTCAGTGGTGGACAGACAAGAGTTCAAATGGGACGAGGGTGTGAATAGCTGTGGCCCTCACATAATTCTTGTGTATTAAGAAATGGCTCTAGAGTCATTATCGTCTTAATTGGTACGGTAGGCTATCCTATAATTTGGCATTTAAAAGTGAATCTGTTTTAGCTGGTTAGCAGATGTAACAACACCTACCTTTAGGCATGTTCTGTTCTAAAAAGGGAGGAAAGGCTGCTCTCTCACACTGTCACGGCAAGGCGGGTGAGCTCAGCTTTGACCTGAAACAGTGTTAGTGCTTCTGAAACTTTTCACTTCCAGGTTTCGCCATATTTTGTCAGGCGCTGGTAAACCTGCTTTTTCAGAGCTGCAGAATCAGGTAATTGGAATATGGGGTTCTTACCCCAACTGTTTGAACAGGCTAAGCTCTCACCAGGGAGGGCCTAGACACAAAGGACTTTTTTTTGGAGTTGGTAAAGGAGGCCAAAAGGTAGAACTTGGGAAATAACTTTGCCTCCTTGTTTTTGTGACTGGGTTGTAGTGTCACCCTGTATTCTCTTGGGTCAGCTAATAGCAAATGTGTTACAGAAAGGTCACAGAAATCAGAAGACCAGGGCTCAAGCTCTTGTTGGCCCTTGGTAACTGGGGCCTATTCCTTCACGTGTTTTAATCCAGTGATTCTTTCCAGGGGATGCAGCCCCGCTGTCCAGGTACCACGCGTCCGTGCTGCCCCGGGATTACGCAGGGCTCTAGGGTGCAGCTTCCTTTGCCCTTCTTTCTGTAAGTCACAAATCCTCTATCACTATCTATAGTCTAAAGATATGTTGATGTCTCTCATCTGATGTTCTCTCACTTATTCTCATCCTTGTTGAGGCTTATGCCCTTTTTTTATATCTTTACTATCATTTTAGTGTGATTTTGGGTGAGAACATAGGTGAATATGTTTTTAATCTGCCAAATTTAACTAGAAGCACACTTCAGAGCAAGTTAAAGGAACAGAAAGGAAAGTTGTATTTATATCTGACATTGCAAGAACTTCATTGTGAGAGTAAATGGGAGCATAGACCTTCTCAGGAGATGCCCTGGGTTCACATTTTGGCTTCCTCATTGTTGAGATTGAGTTTTTTGTTTTAAAAAAGAGAAAAGGTGCATCAGAAATTGTAATGAACTAGGAATCAAAACCCACGTTTGCTTTTAGCAGACATTGACCAAATGCTTTCCGCTTGTTGGGCCTCAGTTTCCCTCTCTGGGAAATAAGGAAGTTGGCCCGGGTGCCCTGCCCTCTACGTTTCTGCTATCCCTGCTATTCTGAGGCGTCTGAGACTTTCCTGATTCTTGAAGAGCACTGGTCCTTTAATGCTAACTTCCAGTCTCCTGTTCAGGATGAGTAAGGCCTGGGACACAAACAAACAGGATTGAGTGTTCTGAAGTCTGCGTATCCGCCTACCATACCGACCAGAGCATGATACTTGAAAAGAAAGAGGAATCACAGTGCAAAATCCGTGGCTCTTAGACAGTACATGGTAAGCAGGCAGCTATTTGAAAACATTTTACCCCGTTTTTCCTTTCCTCCTGGGATTTAGACAAGCCAGGGTACCTGAGG
Organism: Myotis brandtii; assembly: GCF_000412655.1. Lineage (NCBI taxonomy): Eukaryota > Metazoa > Chordata > Mammalia > Chiroptera > Vespertilionidae > Myotis > Myotis brandtii. The sequence continues at coordinate 486,038 of NW_005359225.1, forward strand.
TCTTGGCACGGGAAGGAGCAGCATTTGTTCTTTGCAGGTACGATTATTGTCTGCTCTAGCAGGAGAGAGGGACAGTAGAGTTATTATAATATTCAGTGATGCATGTATAGTAGAGGGTTGAACATAATATTACCTGAGAAAGAAGGGGAGAGGGGGAGAAGCGGCAATAAAGACTTCACAGAGGAGGTGACATTTGAGTGTGAAAGCATGAGCAGTTTTTGCCAGTTGGCACGTGTTGAGTTGCTCTGCCCTTTCTCTGGGTTTCAGCACAACCCAGAGGACTCATTCTATAGCAAGTCTGTGGAGTCTGTTGGGAAGGGAACAATTCTTTGGAAGTCTGAGTTAGGGTTTTTCTGATGTGGGCTTGGACTTCTCTTTATATTAGTGGGGACATGGAGCAACAAGATATTTGGTCAGACCGTGTGCAGTTCTTAGTTTGTTTGAGGTTTCGGTACTGTCCCCATTAACTTAAAAGATTTTTTTTCAGTGCTTTTTGTTAAGCCGTGCTTGTCTACCTTCTGTGTTAGATACTTTCAGGCTCCTTGGTGTAGTGAACAGCATATTGGTTTAGTGGGAAGAACATGGTCTTTGGAGTTGTGTGGATATGAAGTTTAATCCTGGCTCCATTACTAACCAGTCATTTTACCCTCTCTAAGTTTTAGTTCCCCTATCTGTTAAATGGAGTATTAAATGTGAAAATACTTAGCCCTATACTTGGTATATCAAGCACTGGTGATTGGTAGTTACTGTTATTATGAGAGGCAGTGATAGAGGGAGATACTTTAAAAAATATTTTTATTGATTTCAGAGAGGAAGGAAGAGGGAGAGAGAGAGAGAAACATCAATGATGAGAGCGAAGCATTGATTGGCTGCCTCCTGCATGCTCCACACTGGGGATCTGAGGCATGTGCTCTGACCGAGAATCGAATCTTGACCTGGTTCATAGGTCGGTGCTCAACGACTGAGCCATGCCTGCTGGATGAGGGAAATACTTTTTTTTAAAAATATTTTTTAAAATATATTTTATTGATTTTTTACAGAGAGGAAGGGAGAGGGATAGAGAGTTAGAAACATAGATGAGAGAGAAACATCAATTATCTGCCTCCTGCACACTCCCCACTGGGGATGTGCCCACAACCAAGGTACATGCCCTTGACCGGAATCGAACCCGGGACCCTTGAGTCCGAAGGCCGATGCTCTATCCACTGAGCCATGCCTGCCGGGTGAGGGAAATACTTTTAATAGCTCAGTGGTGCAGTGGAGGCCTTGGAAAATACTTTTAATAGCTCAGTGGTGCAGTGGAGGCCTTTCCACTTTACTTCCCGGGGCAGAGTCCCCTCCTTTTGGTGGCTGTTGGGAGTGGGCCTGTTTGGGTACCTTCCAGAGTCTTCACTATAACAACTTTAATTTGTATAGTTCTATATTGTTTTAAAGATACTTTTACAAACTGTTCTCATTTAATCCTCACGGTAATCTGCAGGGAAAGTGTCCCTATCTACTCAACAAGAAAAGCCCGGCTGAGAAAGATGAAGTGACTTGCAACCAGTCACCTTATGAATAAGTAATGGAGACAGTTATTGTTTAAGGGAAAACCCCAACCCTTGAGGCCTTGGGTTTTGTTTCAGCTGGACTTTTGGTTTCATAACGGGCTTTCTGATGTAAACCAGGAAACCTTAGTTTTGTAGGAAAAAAAAAAGGAGACAAATGTACTACTCTTTGTAATATTTTAAGCAATAAAAAAATTATATATAAAAAACAACAAAAAACAAAACAAAACCCCAAAATGTTTATTATTTTATACAGTTTCTGAGGGTCAGGAATCTTAGAATGGCTAGGCTGGATGGTTCAGCTCAAGGAGCTGTTGCCCAGGACTACAGTCACCTGGGGGCTCTCCCTGGCCTGAAGGTCCCCTTTTATGTTCACTCACCTGGTTGTTGGTCACTATAGTTTCTGGCTGGCAGTGCTTTGCTTCGTGGCCCCTCCCCCTCCATAGGATAGCTCACAACAGGGCAGCTGGCTTCCCCAAAATGAGTGATCCCAGAGAGAAGAGACCAAAACAGGAGCTGCAGTGCCTTTTATAATTTAGTTTAAGAAATGACGTACCTGCCCTAACCGGTTTGGCTCAGTGGATAGAGCGTCGGCCTGCGGACTTAAGGGTCCCAGGTTCGATTCTGGTCAAAGGCATGTACCTTGGTTGCAGGCACATCCCCAGTAGGGAGTGTGCAGGAGGCAGCTGATCGATGTTTCTAACTCTCTATCCCTCTCCCTTCCTCTCTGTAAAAAATCAATAATTAAAAAAAAAAGGAAATGACATACCATTACCTCTGCTGTATTCTTTTGCTCACACAGATCGACCCTCCACCAGCTGGGAAAGGACATATAAGGGTGCAGATACCAGGAGGCAGGGATCATTGGGTGCTGTCTTGGAGGCTGGCTACCACAGCTATAGAGAACCTTTGAGGCCAACCAGACTATACACATCATTTATTAAGGAGTTAACCTTAGGACACAGGTTCAGATTCTATTCTGTGGTCCTGGCATGGTGGATTCCAGGATTCCCTTATGCCTTTAATGGATGGTCTCAGGATGCAGGGAGCAGGGAATCCTTCAGGAGCTTCCTGTGTCTCATATCTACTGTCACCCCTTCTGCCTGTTTTTGTAGTCAGAGACACTCTACGGAGGGGTGGGAGCCATTGGATGCTATCTGGCGAAATTGTCCTTGAAAATCTGAACATTGTGATTCCTTTACCTGTAGAGAAAGTTGGCTGCAGGAACTGTACGTGCCTCCAGCACATAGTGCTTTAAAAACCCTTTCACACCCTGGCAGGTGTGTTCAATGGTTAGAGCATTGGCCTATGCACCAAAGGGTCGTTTCCTGGTCAAGAACATATACCTGGGTTGCAGGTTTGATCCGTGGCCCGGCCAGGGTGCTTGTAGGAGGCAACCAATTGATGTCTCTCTCTCACATCAGTGTTTCTCTTTCTCCCTCCCTCTTTCTCCCTCCCTCCATCTCATTCTCTTTAAAAAATCAATGGAAAAAATATCCTCAGGTGAGGATTAACAACAACAACAACAACAACAAAATAAAAACCTTTTCACATTTATCATCTCAAAGTAGCCCAGTGGTGTGTCAGATGGGAAATTGACTGCCCTTTAAGTAAGTACATCTAATTTGCGCTCCAGCTTTAGCACTAATTGGCTGTGTGATTTTGACAAAGTCATGTTCTCTTTCTTGACCCCAGTTTTCTTAAATATAACATGAAGGTGTTAAAATAGAGTCTTGGGGTTTGGAAGTGCAACCTCACAGGCCCTGGGGTGACATCAGGAGGTGGGAGGAGACTGAGAAAGTGGAACTTCCCTACCCCCCTTTCGGCCAGAGCTGCTCTCTACTCTTTATCTGTCTAAATATTGGTGTGTCCATGAGATTTAATTGGAAACTGGGATTGCAAGGTTTTAAAAACATAAAAGCCACTGGATTGCGTGATCTCAAAGGACTTCTCTGTGTAAAGAAAGAGGCTGGTTTTCCTGATGCTATTGGGCAAGCAGTAGCTTAAGAAGCATTAGATCACCCTCTTTTCTACCTTTCTCCAGAGAGTAACAGCGGAGCCGTGGGCCTGCCTGTCTCCTAAGAAACCTAGACTCTTCTATCCCCCTTTTCTCCTTAGATGTATTGGTTCCAGTGTTGGGAGAGATGGACATTGGTTGCTGATGGCTGCATCTCCCACCCCTCAGGTGGCGTAGCTTCTTCAGGAATCAGGATCCAGATATGGAGGGTGAAGGCCTTCCTCGGAGAGGCAGAGGCCGTGAAACGAGGTTCCTGGGAGAGGAGGAGGCTGGGTGCATCAGCAGCAGATGAGAAGGGCTTGTCTTCTCAATGGGCCTCTGGCTCCTTTGGGTGATTTGGATGTAAACATATACTTTTCCGGCTTGCATTAGCTGCGCGCACTAGGTTCCTCACTTTATTCTTTGAGGGCCATTGATCTGTGTGCCCAGGGAAACCAGTGGCTACCTTGAGTTTGGATACTGCTGGGTAGAGTCAATTTGGCAACTTCTTACTCTCCTGAGAAGTATTCCCTGGTGTAGACCTTGGCCCCTGCAGATATACTTGGTGGCTCTTTTCTTGACAGCTTAACCCCTCCTTTCCTTTTCATAAATTAAAAATGAATCCTGAAAAGAGCAGGCAAGTATAGCCGTGATGTCTCTGGAAGTGTATGACCTAGTGGTGTGTGCTGGATGGAACTATAGGAAGAAGGAAGGGAGGAGAATGGAAAAGATCAGAAAATTCCTTGGGTGTTTCCCCACCACCC
>NW_005359225.1:490634-492046 GCF_000412655.1 Myotis brandtii
CCCCACCCCCAATCTGCTAAAGGCTATTCTTTCTTGTGGTGTGAAGAGAGAATTGCAGAATTTTAGAATAGAAAGTTCCCTTTAAGGGCATTAAACACGGCCTTTACCCTGTGTTCGAATTCCTTCTGCCAAGTTCTTGCCAAGTATTTGTTAGTACTATCTGCTTGCGTGCTTCCACAATGAAGAGCTCTCTACTGCTAGGGGCAGTCATTTTCATGGCTCGACTGTGGCTCTTAAAACTAAAATCTGTGCTTCTGTGGCTTCTAACCACTGGCTTCTCGCGGGAGGAAACGTGGGCTCAGGCAGATGGAAGGGCGCATGTCAGGCCATTGAGTGTGCGTCTTCCATCCACCTCCAGCCAAGGGGATCGGGCAGCAGACCCAGGGTCTCAGTGCTAGAGCCTCGAATTCATCCTCATGTCTTTGTGGGTGACTGGTTTTTATTAAAATTATTTATTCTTTTCATGGACTTGTTGACTTTATTAGAATCATTAGGCATTACTATTTTTAGATTTTTTTTTTTTTACTACCAGAAAGAAATTTGCTGACCACATGGTGTGTTTTTATCATCATTTTATAGATTAGGAACTGAGCCCCAGAAAGGCATCTGCCCAAAGTGACCCAGAAATTCTGTGACAGAACTGGGTTCAGGATGCTGGTCTCCGGGTAGCCTGTCCTGGATGCCTTTCTGTAGACAGCTCTTCTACAGAAGCTGTTACCAAACGCAAGAACTTTGTTTTCTATTAGGAGAGATTTCTATTAGGAGAGACGGCATCAGTTGAAAGTCACATAGATTTCCACCTGAAAATATCATACTGTTTCATCTAAAAATAGCATGCTATTTTTCAACATCAAAAGAGAAGAAAAAGGGTTCCAACCACGAATAGGAATAGTACACCTATAGCAGCTCATGCATCAAATTCCTGAAAATTTCTATTTCACTACACAACTCAGAAATCTTCACTTTTGTGAAACTTCCTGACCCCTTTCCCCAACCCCATCCCTCATGGAAATGTTCCTCATTATAGAACTGATGCTGCCCTGCCAATACAGTGTAGTAAGAAGACTATGGACATTGGATTCAAACAAGCAGACCAGGGTTGGATCTTGGCTCCAAATAATCCGTGTAAAGTGCTTATCAGTGTGCTAGGGCACACATTAAGAATCCCAGAAATAGCCCTAGATGGTTTGGCTCAGTGGATAGAGCGTTGGCCTGCAGACGAAGGGTCCGGGTTCGATTCTGGTCAAGGGCACATGCCCGGGTTGTGGGCTCGATCCCCAGTGTGGGGTATGCAGGAGGCAGCCGATCAATGATTCTCTCTCATCATTGATGTTTCTATATCTCTCTCCCTCTCTCTTCCTCTCTGAAATCAATTAAAAATAATGTGTGTGTGTGTGTGTGTGTGTGTGTGT
>NW_005359225.1:493641-520525 GCF_000412655.1 Myotis brandtii
GGCTGGGGGACCCCCCTCCCCCCGCCCCCCGAGTGCACAAATTTTTGTGCACCGGGCCTCTAGTATATATATATATATGAATTCCAGAAAGGTTACCTACTGTTACAGTGATTATTTTTATCATTACTTATGTCTTATTTCCCCCTTAACCTGGGAGCTGTCAAGGGCAGTGTGGGTTGTGGATTTAATATAGTAAGTTGGACTAGTATTTTTAAAAAGTCAAATAAAAAAAAAAAGCCAAATAGAATTCATCAGAGAAAATATCAGGACACACTGTATATAGAAGGAGCAAGGACTATTTTGTGACACATTTGTTTCAGTTTTATATTTATAGATGTGTTGTCTGCATGTTTGTGTGGGCGCATGTGCATGAGGACTGGGTCTCCATATACACTGTGTTCTTGCTTGAGGTTGTGGTCAGACGATTTGAGAAAATCTGCTTTAGGGAAGAGGCTGCCTGCTATCTATATCTTTTATTCACAGGACCTAGCACAGTGGCTGAAACAAATCTGATGCCTATGTAACGAAGACAAGTCAGCCTGAAATTAATTTCTCAATATATGATACAGACTGTAATTGCAATATAGGTTCAAAACAAGGGGTATAATTGTCTTGAGATACAGTTTAGTGAAGTAGTTGAGAGTTTAGTTTTCTGGTGTCTGAAGATCAGGGAGAAATGGAAGCTCTGCTACTTCCTGGCTAAGGCAATAAGGCAAGCGACTTACCTTTTCTTATCCTCATTTTCTTCATCTCTGAAATGGGGATAGTAATGACCTCAGGTCGTGAGCATTAAATGAAATAAAGTTACTGTAGTGCCGACACACAATGAGTACTTGCATGAAGTCTTCATGGGCCGAAGTGGTCATGGGAGGCCTTTCTGAGGAAGCAGGCGTTTGTCTTTGCAGTACTGGTCGGAACGAGAGGTGGGTTATGTTTGAGATGTCCTGTGTGTGCCCGAGTGCTCTGTGAGACCTCAAAGTCCTTTTCTCTTATGGATCCTTCCTCTGATCTCTGTCATCACCATACGCACAGTCTTTTTTTTATCTTCAAAACCACTTCCTGGGAGAAAGTCCAATGCAAGCTGTTACAACTTGCCTTTGGCCCCTCCCAGAGGCCAGTGTTTTCCCAGACAGGGAAAAGAAAAGTAATCCAGGTTGCCTGATCTAAGTAATCCTTCCAGGCGGACCGCCTGCCTTTGCCTTGGAAAAGAGCAGCAGCAGCCGCAGCTCCGTTTAGCCCCAGTAAGAAAGGACCCTGGGCAAGGTGCGCAGGAAGAGTTCTTGGCCTCTGATCCAAGGCCCAGGCTGGAGCTCCAGGGGGCAGGTCCTGAGAAGGTAGGCAGCTGAGAAGGTGGGGAGAACGGTCAGCCTCGTCTCTGACTTCTGATGATGCTGGAAAGGAAATAGATTCTGTTTCCAAACCTGGGGAGGAAGGGGGCGGGGCAGGAAAAGGGAGAGGGGGCAGAAAGGGAGTGGGGAAGGGAAAGAGAAAGTGCTTGCAAGGTGGTTGGTTTAGTTGTGGAAGCAGCACCAGCCTGGGAGTCGGGAGACCTGGGTTCCAGTTCTGACTTTCCTACTGGATCTCTGTTCTTTTGTGAACTGCTTGCCCATTTTAGGCCTTGGTAAAGTAAGGGTTTCTCTGAGACCTGTTTTAGGTCTGAGACTTTCATACCTGTTTCATAAAGTCTAGAAGAGAGATCCAGATAAAATACCCTCGGAGCTCAGAGGAGGAGGACGACGGATCCGTGTAGTCCAGGTCAGAGGTTCTCACCCTCGAGACTGTTGTATGATTCTGTGTTGGGGGAGGAGGTTGTTCTGTGCATTGTTTAGCAGCGTCGTCGTTGTCCTCTACCTACTAGATGCCAGTAGCACCTACCTCCTTCTCCCCGGGCGTGGCAATAAAAAACGTCTCTAGACATTTTTGTCCCCTGGGTGACAAAATCAACCCTAACTGAGAATCAGTGGTCTATATACATGCAAATTGTAGGGACAGCTAAAATTAATGAAAACAGACATAATTTCATACTTATATAGCACTTACTATGTGCCAGACACTGTTCTAAGCCTCTAAATATATTAGCTTATGTAATCTCCCGAATAATCCCATGTGTTAGAGTATTACTGTCTGCCCGTGTCTACTAATGAGGAAACTGAGTGGAAAAGTTAATGTTTTTATGAATTGCTACATGTCAGGGACTCTGCTAAATACCTTACCTCTGTGCTATCGCATGTAATCCTCACCTCACTCTGCGAGGCAGGCATAGCTGTTAATGCTGTTTTACAGGCGGGGAAGCTGTCGTGTGCCTAACTCTGTACTGAGCACTGGGTACTTTTTCCTGTTTTATCTTACCTACTGTGAAGCAGGTAGCATTGTGGATAACCGCCCCCCCAACCCCCGCTTTTCGAGTTTGCTTTACGCCACTTTGCTTTCACAGAAGACCTGCCTTACTGCCTGTTTTTGCTAACCAAAAGAAATCCGAAGAGGATTTTCTCTTTTATGGGAAAAAAAGGGCAAAAAGTGAAATAGCGTTCAGTGTTCTGCAGCGAGCTGTTACAGAGGCAGTGCGCTCACCCCAAGCAGCGAGAGGGGCAACGCCATCCTCCCCTGGGACTACGCTCAGCACCCCAGCATCAAGCCTCCATGGCTGCCAGCTGGGTCTGTGACCATCTGGGCCCTGCCTTGATTTATTTTGTGCATGTGTTAGCAAGATGTGTCCTGAGGCGGTTGCTTCTTTGCTTTACCCCATTTCAGCTTATGAGAGGTTTCATAGGAATGCTCTCCTTTTGGAGAGAGCAGGGGAGACCTGTCTTCACATTTTATACCCGAAAGGCCCTGCGATTCAGAGAAAGAAAGGGGCAGAAACTAGTGACTGGCATTTGTTGGATGCATGTTTTATGCTTTTTGTGGTTGGCCACGCTGCTTCCAGCCACACAGAGCAGCAAGCAAGAAGGTGACAGTGTGTGGCAAAGAAATACTGAGCCCCTGGTGGTGATGGAGGGGAGCCGAGAGGCGCTCCTGATTGGTTATCTGAAGTTTGTGGGTGAGTTTTTCTTCTGCAAATGTGCTCTCCCACCCACTTCTTCCTCATTGACATTGGCTGTGCAGCACAAGTTAATGGTTATAATGGGCTTACTTTTTAAAAATATTTGATTTTCTGCAATATTCTGTCCTGTAAGCTTCGGAAGTGTAGACTTATGTGTAAATAGACTCTGTTTTGTTTACCACAATATCTCAGCACAGTGCCTTGTGTGCAGTGGTTACTTTTATTTGTGAAATTTCTGAATCAATAGAGAGATGGGAAGGGGACTGAGAGTGAAAGAGATTGATTTGTTCAAGATTAGACAGCAGTGTGGTAGCAATTTTGGGGTTAGATCAGGGTTTTTTTATCCTCGGGCCCAGAATTCTTTGTACACCAGTGTGCTGCGTGCCATATACCTATCATACGATTGGGACTGCTAGATGCTCTTGCTGGGTGGCCTTAGGCAAGCTCCCCAGTTTTCCCTTCTATAAACTAAAGTATTAAACAACTCTTCTCTCCTTTCCATCTTTGGCTGACCACGTGGCCTCCAACCACAGCATGATAAGTGTCTACCAAGAACCCGGGAAGCCTCATTCCACTCTCCTTGCCAACCCAGAGCTAGAAATCATGTAATCGCTCCTGAACAACTACTTCCTGTTTCAGTGGTGTGGTGGTTGTGGTCAGGGTATACAGATTGAAACAGAAAGTAAGTTTGGGTTCTGAGGGAAGAAGGCAATTGGGGTACCTATTTATGCTCCTTCTTTACTCAGGATGGCACGTTGAGGGCCTGGGGTTCATCGTGTACTTTCGAGCTTTCTTATTCTTCATTTTAAATGTAGGGGTCTGCTCATTTTCTTTTTAACTTGTGGAAGGAAGCCACAAAGCTGTTCTCTGTAGCCCCTGATTCATTGGCTGCTCCTTGAATGCACACAACACACAACATGTGGCACTGCCTCTAGTAGACACTCAGGGAGGGCTGATGGAACCTGAGTCTGTTGCTCTTATTTGAAGTCTGTTGACAGGCCCTGCAGGGGTCTAAGAGGCTCTGACTACAAGAAAGAGTACAGACCGTGGCACTGCTGGGTCAGAAGCCTGCCCTGTGCCAGAGCTCTATCTGAGAAAATTATATATTTGCACTCCAATTATGTTTTTAAATTTTTTCTCTACAGCTCTGGCCAGTGTGGCTCGGTTGGTTGGCGCATCACCCATGCACCAAAAGTCGATTCAATTCCCAGTCATCAGGGTGTGGGCAGGAGGCAACAGATTGATCTCTCTCTCTCTCTCTCTTTCTCTAAATAAATAAATACATACATAAATAAATATTTTCTTTACATTCTCATTCCAAATAAAATAATTCCTGGCTATAGGTTATTGAGTATCTAAAGCTGGAAATAATAGCAGCCACATTCCTCTACCAAAACACTTGCCTCACACTGTGTGAAGGGCAGTGTAGTGACAACGAGACTTCGGACAGCCTGTCTGCCACTTAATCTGTCTCTGGAGAAGCATTTAGGCTGAAGTATCAGCAAAGGAGGGTCTTGGACGTTCTCAGTGGCTTACTAATTTGTACTTTCAGGTGCTGTAGAGAGAAAAGAAGCATGACAGGTTAGGTTCTTTGCAGGATATGGGGATGTCTGGGAAGGAAGAGGATAGAGGACCGTATTTTCTTAGGTCTCCTCTCACTACCAACATTGCTCCAGCCATAGTCACATCTCGATCCTCTCTTGTTCTGCTGATTCCAACCTCCAGGGCTTTGTCCAGGTTTTTCTTTTCTGCCTAAGTTTGGGTTGTGTGATTTCAAAAGTGTAGGCTCTTTCCCATGCGTCATAATCATAGCATTGAATGGTGAAAAGTGGATTGTTCCCTTTTGCTTTTCCTGTCAGACTCTCGGTCTAGTTAAAATAATTTCAGAATTGAGGCCAGAACACTTTCTAATGTACACATTCAGATTTAGCTCATCTTACTGTGGCGAGGCGCTACAGGGATGCCAGTCAAGCTGTGCTTGTACAAGGCTAACTCTTGGTTTGATTTGGCCTGAGAGACAATGGAATGTTCTCAAATCAAGACCAGCACTGTTCCATCTGCCTAGCGGTAATTGAAATTAATGAGGAATAACAGCTTTCCTTCTTCTTTTATGTTGGGGAAGCAGTATGGGAAGATCCTGAGGATGTAATGGATCTGGATTCTGCTCCCAGCTCTGATAGGTTTGCAGTATTTGGAAAGTGTTAAGCTTTCTGGGCCTCATTTTTTTCTCAGCTGTAAGATGAGGATAATAAAGCTGATTTTGCCTGACCGGCATGGCTTAGTGGTTGAGCATCTACCTATGACCCAGGAGATCAGGGTTGATTCCCAGTCAGGGCACATACCCGGGTTGCTGGCTCGATCCCCAGTAGGAGGCGGGCAGGAGGTGGCCAATCAATGACTCTCTCTCATCATTCATGTTTCTATCTCTCTCTCCTCCCTTCCTCTCTCTGGAATCAATAAAAATTGAAAAATAAAAAAAACTGATTTTTTAGAGTTGTTAGGATAAATATGATTCTCCAAGGGCAGGCTCTGAACACTTCATCAGCGACTGTGGAAGCCATCGACCTGAGCATTGTCTCTAGCTTAGTACATCATTTCACACTTCTCAGGCCGCTTTTTCTCACATAACCGTGTGTAATTCTCACAGTGTGTTCAGAGAGGGAAAGACTATGTGCTTATTCCCATTCGACAAATGAGGAAACAGGCTTAGAGAAGTGAAGTCGCTTGTCTGAGGACCAGGGACTTCTGAGGTCTAGTCTGGACTCCTTTGTGCACTGACCAGTCCTCGGAGAGGGGAGTGTGTAACGGTCTGTTCCTGAAAGTCAAGAATACTCTGGGTATAGTCTTAGCTGGGACAATTTTGGAAAGACATCCCGGCTTCTACTTTATTTTATTATTATTATTTGAAGGTAAATTTTTTTTTTTTTTACTCTTTACTTTTTTTTGTTACAATATACAGAATAAATCTATTATCAAATTGTAGATACAAAATAATTAGCCATTTACATGCAATAAACAATATTTTAAGGAAAACGATTTTAAATATAATATTACATGCAATAAACATTAATATTTCAAGAAAAACGATTTAAAATATAATAATATTACCAACACTGTCCTAACATAGTATAATATCACAAAAGTTGTAGGAGATATTAAAAATCTGCAGCCCTAACCGGTTTGGCTCAATTAATACAGTGTCGGCCTGTGGACTCAAAGGTCCCAGGTTCGATTCCGGTCAAGGGCATGTACCTTGGTTGCAGGCACATACCCAGTGGGGAGTGTGCAGGAGGCAGCTGATCGATGTTTCTCTCTCATCGATGTTTCTAACTCTCTATCCCTCTCCCCTCCTCTCTGTAAAAAATCAATAAAATATATTTTTTAAAAAATCTGCAAATAACAGGATTACTTCTATTACATTCTAAAATATTTTTTTTCCTCTGGCTCTATTTTTGTTCATCAGTTTATGTTGTTTATTATATTCCACAAGTGAGTGAGATCATGTGATATTTATTTTTCTCTGACTGGCTTATTTCACTTAGCATAATGCTCTCCAGTTCCATCCATGCTGTGGCAAATGGTAAGAGTTCCTTCTTTTTTACAGCAGCATAGTATTCCATTGTGTAGATGTACCACTGTTTCTTAATGCACTCATCTGCTGATGGGCACTTAGGCTGTTTCCAGATCTTAGCTATGGTAAATTGTGCTGCTATGAACATAGGGGTGCATATGTCCTTTCTGATTGGAGTTTCCAATTTCTTGGGATATATTCCTAGAAGTAAGATTACTAAGTCAAATGGGAGTTCCATTTTTAATTTTTTGAGGAAAATCCAGACTGTTTTCCACAGTGGCTGCACCAGTCTGCATTCCCACCAGCAGTGCACGAGGGTTCCTTTTTCTCCACATCCTCTCCAGCATTTGTCGTTTGTTGATTTGTTGATAATTGCCATTCTGACAGGTGTGAGATGATACCTCATTGTTGCTTTGATTTGCATCTCTCAGATGATTAGTGACTTTGAGCATTTTTTCATGTGTCTCTTGGTCTTCTCTATGTCTTTTGAAAAGTGTCTAGTTCCTTTGCCCATTTTTTGATTGGATTGTTTAACTTCCTTTTGTTAAGTTGTATGAGTTCCCTGTACATTTTGGAGATTAAACCCTTATCAGAGATAGCATTGACAAATATGTTTTCCCATGCAGTGGGCTTTCTTGTTGTTTTGTTGACGGTTTCTTTTGCTGTGCAGAAGCTTTTTATTGATGTAATCCCATTTGTTTATTTTCTCCTTAGTTTCTATTATCCTAGGATCTGTATCAGTAAAGATATTGCTACGACATATGTCTGATATTTTGCTGCCTGTGGATTCTTCTAAGATTTTTATGGTTTCCCATCTTATGTTCAATGCAGTCCCCATTAAGATACCAACAGAATATTTCACAGACCTAGAACAAATGCTCCAAAAATTCATATGGAATAAAAAAGACCCTGAATAGCCACAGCAATCCTGAGAAAGAAGAACAAAGTTGGAGGGATCACAATATCAGATATTAAGCTATATCACACAGCCACTGTTCTCAAAACTGCCTGGTACTGTCACAAGAACAGACATATAGGCCAACGGAACTGAACAGAGAACCCAGAAATCAACCCAAGTCATTGTGCTCAATTAATATTCGACAAAGGCAAGAGCATACAGTGGAGTCAAGATAGTCTCTTTAATAAATGATGTTGGGAAAATTGGACAGATACATGCAAAAAAAAAAAAAGAAACTAGACTACCAACTTGTACCATACACAAAAATAAACTCAAAATGGATAAAGGACTTAAACGTAAGACGGGAAACTATTTTTTTATTATTATTTTTAAATCTTCACCCGGGAATATTTTTCCATTGATTTTTAGAGTGAGGGCAAGACTGAGATAAGTATTGATGTGAGAGAAACACATCAATTGGTTGCCTTCTGCATGCATCCCGACTAGGGCCCAGGCTGGGGAGGAGCCTGCAACCGAGGTACATGCCTTTGACCGGAATCGAACCCGGGACCCTTTCGTGTGCAGGCCAACGCTCTATCATCCACTGAGCCAAACCAGCTAGGGCCCGTTTTTACTTTATTAAAACAAAAATTCTACCTGTTCTATCTACCTCCCTTTGTTTATTCATAGACAGGGGGCATTTACTTTGCTCTACACCTGCTGGGCCTGGTTTTTAGTAGATAGTCTGTTAAGTGACAAGGGCAATAGCAGTCTGTGTGTGTGTGTGTGTGTGTGTGTGTGTGTGTGTGTGTGTGTGTTGGGCAGAGGGGAAGAGGTGGCCCACACTGGTGGTGGTAGCGGTCCAGGAGAGGAGGCTTTGTTTGTGAGGAGAAGTCTCACAGGGTTGTCTGTAAGCATTAAATTGGATAATGTGTGTGACTGTGCTTTGTTAACTGTAAAGAGCTGCATAAATGTTAGGGATTGTCCTATCTTCTAGAAGGTACTCCTTTTCTAAAACCTTGCTGACCCCGGGAAGCACCATGGTTGGAGTCTAAGCTTAAAGTGAGAAGAAATATTTCAGTGGCAAGAAAGATTGGAAGCTTATTAAGAAAATTCTGCGTCTAAAGTGTATTGTATCCAGGAGTCCTTAAAGGGGGATATGCTCATTAAAATGCTCTTCTGCTGCGATGATACAGTGGCCTTTCAAACTGCTTCTGGTTTTTTAGAGAACTTAGAATCAACTTTTTAATAAAGCCGCTTGTTCTGCTGCAGCATTTAAAATATTGAGGAGAGAGAGCTAAGGCAGCCTTGGAAACAAGCTTATATCCTGGGGTATAAAAGGGTTCAGAGCAAGACAGAAAGATTGTGTGGGTGAATTAGATGCCAACACATATGTGGTGTTTTTATTTTTAGATTTGTCTGGATTCAGTAGATTTAATTGTTGGGAACCTTCTATGTCCTAGGCTTTGCTTAGGTACTGAGGGGATAGAAATGAATGAAACATTCCCTAACCAAAGGGACTTATAGTCTGGCTGGAGATATAAGACACCTGTGGAAAATGAAGTGACAGGAGATTTCAGGAGGTGCTGTAAACGAGGAGGACCTACTCAGGCCTTTGGGCAGGACTGTATCAGAGGTAGCAAGTTGAAGGAGATAACACTAGTGGCGATAAGGCTGTTCCTGCTCAGGGTAGTATCTGGGACTTAAAGCACTCAGCAGATAGGAGATAAATTCCTTCGGATTTAATGCTGGGATGTTGTAACTGATAAGACATAGGGTTGTTTTTAGGTAAGAGCATTTTTAATTTGTTAGGGTTAGTGATAGTATGTTAGCATGGAATATTTTAAGAATCTGTGTTTTTAAAAATTGGTTTGAGAGAGAAAGAGGAAAGGGGAGAGTGAGGGGGAGGGGGGGGAGAGAGAGAAAGAGAGAGAGAGAGAGAGAGAGAGAGAGATTTGTTGTTCCACTTATTTATGCATTCATTGGTTGCTTCTTATATGTGCCTTGGTGTACTGACACTCTAACCAGCTGTCCAGGGCTGGAATATTTTTAAAAAACAATTTATATATGGGAATAAAAGGTATAAGTAAGAGATAAATGAATAGTTGTCATTGTTTTACAGCACAGCATTTTGTGTGCCTCAACATTGAGGTTTTGGCAGGATTCGGTTTCTCATGAGAGCTGCAATAATAGTGGCACTATTATTCCTGGCTTGAGAGATTGATTCTGGTGACTCTTCCTGTTTTATAACGACAGCACCTCCATTGGATCAGCGCTCCTCCCTTATGAGGTCATTTAACCTTAATCACCTCCTTAAAAACCTTATCTTCAAAACAGTCACAAAAGAAGGGCTAGGGCTTTAGCATATGAATTTTTCTGGGGAGGGGCGCACAGTTCAGTACCTAACCATGTATTAACAAATACTTTTACTAAGTTGGAGTAAGTGTAGATAGAGTGCTCTGAGGGCCATAAGAAGGGGTGATTCTAGAAAGCCTTTGAAGAGGTGATAACATTTGAGCTGAGTCCAAAAGGACAAGCAGAGAAAGAAGAAAAATATGGGAGAGTAGTTTCTTACTGTATCCTCCCTGTAGAGAGGTTGGTTGGGGATGTTAGTACCTTCAAGTTTGTCCATTTCATTATTAGACACCTCTGATTATTATAGTACTAGAGGTCCGGTGCATGAAACTTGTGCACAGGTACGGTCCCTAGGCCTGGCCTGAGACCAGGGCCATCTTCCCTGGCTGCCGGCCCCGCCACCCACCGCCACCCACCCCCGGTTCCCCATTTGCCATCGGGCAATCAGAGCCTGCCGGCCGGGGTGGGGAATGGGGGCAAGAGAAGGGACCAAGAAGTTGGTTGGCAGGCCCCAATCAGGTGATCGGGGCCTGCGGGCTGGGAGCAGCTTTTGCATTAAGCATCAGCCCCCTCGTGGTCAGTGTGCGTCATAGTGACCGGTCATTCCGTCATTTGGTTCATTTGCATATTACCCTTTTATTATATAGGATTCTTGTATTGGTACAGTATAGAATTTCACATCCATTCATTTCTCACTCTCCCTCCCTTCCCCTCTGCTCCTTTTCCCCTCTCTCTTAGAGGGCACAAGGTGATTTGTATGAGCAGCTTCTTCATTAAGTGAACTCTAAGATTGCATCCACTGCATCCATATTTTTTTCTGGCCTTCAAGGTTCTCTTAGTTGTTTCTGACTGGTGTTTCCGGCTCCATTAATTCATTTAGCCATTACTTAGCAGCCACATACTGTGTGCAAGGAATGCGTTTTGAGGTCTGGAATAAAGACAAAGTCTTTGTCCTTGTGAAGTGTATATTCTATTGGAAGGAGTCAACCAATAAGCAAATATGTCAATTAATGATAAGTGCTATGCATACAAATAGTCCTCGGAGACCAAAGTCCATTAAGTTTAGTGCCTATATTTTTTCCTATGTGTTTTATTGTTTCAGGTCTTATATTCAAGGCATTTTGAGTTAATTTTTGTGTATGGGGTCAGATAGCAGTTAGTTTCATTCTTTTGCATGTGGCTTTCCAGTTTTCCCAGCATCATTCATTGAAGAGGCTTTCCTTTTCCTAGTCTATGTTTTTGGCTCCTTTGTCGAAAATTAGTTGCCCATATATTTTTGGGTTTATTTATGGCCCATTGAGAGTCCTTAATAGGCAACTGGCCCTGCTATCTGGTTGCAAGAAAGAATGGTATATTAGATGACTATTTTATAATCAAAATTATCATTATTGACTGACTTCTTTTACATTTAACTGGTGATAGCAGAAGATTATAATTCTCAATCTTTAAGTGTATTGTTCTTAAAATTACTTGTGGTTACAAAAAAATTAACAATTTTCAAAACTTATAGGCAGTATGATCATGGTAGTCATGAGTTAAATTTACCTAAACAAAATTTGCTAATTATTACTGATCATTAGCCTTTATGTAGTGTTTCCAGGGGTTACAAATGCATATACCTGCAGAATCCAGGTGAGTGACTTGAAAGGAACTGGTCAGGCCTAAGATGACCACACAGACAAAAACATTGCTGATCAAGGTTCATGGAAGATTAACTTGTAAATTATTTACTTTGTAAACCAAAGGACTACATCAGCGCAAGGAGTTATTGCACTTAAAACAAGTTAACTGCTAACTTGTGTAAACGTGGGCAAGTCATTTGGTATTTCTAGGATTTAATTTCTTTCTTTGAAAATACAGTTTTATCGATCAAGTCCCTTCTATACCTCACCTGATTCTGCTTTTTCATTTCTTTAGCTAATACTTTCTCCCTTGTAAGAAGGTCATCTTAATCACTATAATCTTTCTTCTTGATTATCTGGGACCAAGAAATCTCCCATAGGGTACCAGGCAGTAAGAAGCACAGTGAGTATCATGTCCCCCTTCGGTACCAGGCAGTAAGAGGCTCAGAGGACTATGTTCAGTGGGAGATGTCCTAGAGCCCCACTACTCAAAGTAGAGTCTGAACTGTTCCAGTCTGCAATGAGGGAAGCAAGAAATTTAGAGTGTTTAGAAAATTTTACAGCAGTTTGACAAGAGTATTGTTTTTGATGAATCTAATAAAAAAGAAAATGAGGTTTATTTTATATATCTGTTTTTGCTTGATACTTAACATTTTTATTTTAATAGACTTTATTTTTATAGCAGGTTTAGGCTTACAGAAATATTGACCTGAAAGGACAAAGAGCTGCTGTATACTCCCTCTCCACTCGCTCAGCACTTCCTCTATTAGCAACTTCCTGCATTTGTGTGGTACAATTGATGAACCGATATTGATACATTATTATTAACTAAAGTCCACAGTTTATATTCGGGTTCACTCTTTGTGTTTTACAGTTCTATGGCTTTTGACAAATGCATATCATATATCCATCATTATAGTATCATACAGAATAGTTTCATTGCCTTAAAAATGCCCGGTGTTCTATCTCTTCATCCCTATCCTCAATTCCCTTTTGAGCCCCTGGCAGCCACTGATCTTTTTGCCCTTTCTATAATTTTGCCTTTCCCAGAATATCATATAGTTGGAATCAGCCTTTTCAGACTAGCTTTTTTCACTTAGCAATATATATTTAGGGTTTTCTCATGGCTTGATAATTCATTTTTTTATTGTTGTTATGCCATTGTATGTTTGTTATCCATTCATCTGTTGGAGGATATATTGGTT
Organism: Myotis brandtii; assembly: GCF_000412655.1. Classification (NCBI taxonomy): domain Eukaryota; kingdom Metazoa; phylum Chordata; class Mammalia; order Chiroptera; family Vespertilionidae; genus Myotis; species Myotis brandtii. The sequence goes on from NW_005359225.1 coordinate 506,336, forward strand.
GCTTCTGAATTTTGGCTGTTGTAAATAAGGTTATTTCTGAATTTTGGCTATTGTGAATAAGGATGCAATACATATTTGTGAACATACTTTGTGTGGACATAAATTTTCAACTCATTTGGGTAAGTACCTAGGAGTGCAATTGCTGGATTGTATGATAAGCCTACATTTAGCTTTGTAAGAAACTACCAAGCTGTCTCCCAAAGTGGCTATAAGATTTTGCATTCTCATCAGCAGTGAATGAGAATTGTAGTTGCTTCACATCCTCACCTGAGTTTGGTGTTTTCATTGTTTAGGATTTTAGCCATTCTAATAGGTATTTAGTGGTACCTCATTGTTGTTCTAATTTGCATGTCCCTAGTGACATATGATGTTGAGTATCTTTCCGTATGCTTAATTCCCATCTCTATATCTTCTTTGGGGAAGTGTCCATTCAGATCTTTTGTCCATTTTTTTGATCGAGTTGTTTGGTTTCTTCTTGTTGAGTTTTAAGAGTTCTTTGTGTATTTTGAATACAAGTTTTTCTTTTTTAATCTTTTTTTTTTTTTTATTAAATCTTTATTTTTCAGGTTACATTTGTTCCTCTTTTTTCCCCCCCATAACTCCCCTCCTCCCAGTTCCCACCCCACCCTCCGCCCTCACTCCCCACCCACTGTCCTCATCCATAGGTGCTCGATTTTTGTCCAGTCTCTTCCCGCATCTCCCATTCCCCTTTCCCCGCCAAGAATAGTCAGTCCATTCCCTTTCTATGTCCCTGATTCATTATAATCACCAGTTCATTCTGTACATCAGATTATTTATTCACTTGGTTCTTAGATTCACTTGTTGATAGATGCATGTTTGTTGTTCACAATTTGTATCTTTACCTTTTTCTTCTTCCTCTTCTTAAAGGATACCTTTCAGCATTTCGTATAATACTGGTTTAGTGGTGATGAACTCCTTTAGCTTTTCCTTATCTGTGAAGCTCTTTATCTGACCTTCAATTCTGAATGATAGCTTTGCTGGATAAAGTATTCTTGGTTGTAGGTTCTTGGTATTCAGCACTTTGAATATTTCTTGCCATTCCCTTCTGGCCTGCCAAGTTTCTGTTGAGAAATCAGCTGACAGTCGTATGGGTATTCCCTTGTAGGTAATTGAGTCTCTTTCTCTTGCTGCTTTTAAGATTCTCTCTTTGTCTTTTGCTCTTGGCATTTTAATTATGATGTGTCTTGGTGTGGTCCTCTTTGGATTCCTTTTGTTTGGGGTTCTCTGCGCTTCTTGGACCTGTAAGTCCATTTCTTTCACCAGGTGGGGGAAGTTTTCTGCCATTATTTCTTCAAATAGGTTTTCAATATCTTGCTGTCTCTCATCTTCTGGCACCCCAATTATTCTGATGTTTGTACGCTTGAAGCTGTCCCAGAGGCTCCTTACACTATCTTCGTATTTTCGGATTCTTTTTTCATTTTGCTTTTCCGGTTGGGTGTTTTTTGCTTCTTCGCATTTCAAATCTTTGGCTTGATTCTTGCGCTCCTCTGGTCTGCTATTGGGTGTCTGTATAATATTCTTTATTTCAGTCCGTGTATGCTTAATTTCTAGTTGGTTCTTTATCATAGCATCGAGGGTCTCATTAGTTTTCGTGACTCTCTCCTCAAGTTTATTGACAGCTTCTAGCACATTTTTGCAAGCCCTCAAAATTGCGATTTTTAGCTCTATATCCTCCATTTCTGTCATGTTTTTTTGTCTCCGCATTTTTTATGCTTTCTTGGTGCACCCTCTAGTGGTCTTTGTGCGCAGTCTTGTTCTAGTTGAGCCTTGATTGTTGTAGTTAATACTAGAGGGATTTGACCACCAGGCCGACTGGCTGTGTGAATCAGCTGTGTCTGCCGCGGAAAACTTCTGTCCTCTGGGGAGGTGCTAATCTAGCCTTTGCCTGAGGCGATCCGGCAAATGGCTCTGCGCAGGGCTTGGGCGGGGCGGGCTCAACAGGGCGGGCGGAGGGAGCCGTTATGGTGCCCTCAGTCCTGTTCCCAGAGGCTCTGCTTCTCAGAACCCCCGGAACCGCTGCAAACCTCGGAGGGAAAGCTGCCTTCCAACTGATGCCAGACACTCCCGCTTCTCCCGTTTGGGTCCGAGTCCCCAGCGATTCGCCCGTATCTGGAGCTCAGAGTCTGAGACTCCCCCCTGACCGAAAACGACAACCGCGCTCTCAGCCACCAGCCCGCTTTGCGCGCGCACCTCCGCACCTGAGTTTTTTCCACACTGCGCCTCCTCTGAGCCTCGGTGTGCTGTTATTTTTCCTTCTAGTTGAAGAGTCTCTCCTCAGCCAGCCTTCCTGTGGTTCTGGGTGATGTCCGTACCGTCTTTTAGTTGTATTTTTGAAGTGGTTGTTTGCGGCAGCAGTCTCCGGTGTTTACCTATGCCGCCATCTTGGTCTCTCTCTCCCTTGAATACAAGTTTTTCATCAGATATATACTTTGCCAATATTTTCTCAAGTCTGTGACTTGTATTTCTCTTAATAGTGTCTTTGCAGAACAGAACTTTTACAATTTAATTAATTGAAACTTATCAACACTTTCTTTTATGGATTGTGATTTGGGTGTTGTACCTAAAAAGTCATCACCAAACCCAAGGTCATCTGATTTTCTCCTATTTATCTTCTTGAGTCTAGACATTGTATAGTTTTGCATTTTACATTTAGATCTATGATACATTTTGAGTTATTTTTTTGTGAGAAATGTAAAGTCTGTGTCTAGATTAATTATTTTTGCGTGTGGAGATATATTTCTTGCACCATTTATTGAAAAGACTATTCTTTCTCCATTGAATTTCCTTTGCTCCTTTGTCAAAGATCAGTTGACAATATTTGTGTAGGTCTATTTCAGGCTCTCTCTTCTGTTCCGCTGATCTATTTATCTATTCTTTCACTTATACCACACTGTCTTGATCACTGTAGCTTTATAGTAAGTCTTGAAGTTGAGTAGTATTAGTCCTCTGATATATATCTATGTATCTATAGTTTTATCTATAAAGACATATTGCCTAGGCCACACCCCAGACCAGTTGAGTCAAAATCTCTGATAGGACTTCAGTACATATTTTTAAACCTTCCCAGGTAATTTTGATGCCCAGGGAGAGCTGAAAACCACTATAACAAGACCATAAACTCTGAAGGAGTGGCTTGTATGAGATGCTTAGTTGTTGAATGGACAAATGATGAAAAGAACCGAGGGTATTTTTCCTGGAGAAGACAACAAGTATAGGGGCTTGATAGCTCACCATACACACCTACCTGAAAGCCTTTCATGTGCCATTTCCTGAAGGATGCTTTCTGAGTACTCCCGGAGGCAGCATTGGAAGTTTACAGAGGCACCTGGCTGCATATTAGGAAGCACTGTCTTACAGTGCAACTTGCAAATGAGCTCTTTTTTCCTGCACATGTTCCAACAGGGCCTAGAAAACCCTCTGTCGGAGGATGCTTGCTGCATGTGGTGGGCAATTGGGTAAGATCAGATGCTATGATTATGGATCATTAGTGTGAAACACTATGTCCAAGGCAGAGCACTATTTCTGGGACTTCCGGTAGTTGGAATGGCACAAGTACTCAGGGCCTGGGAAAGGTGAAAGATATTTAACAGAAGAGCTCTTTCTGTCCTCATGGAGTTCTTCCTCTGTTCCCTTCTGCAATTAGATTAATTTGGGCACATTGAATGGAGGGGAGGTGTAGGTATCTGTCAGGAGAAATGGTTAAATACCATAAAACCTCTCTCTACTGCACTTAAATAATTGATCAGGCATAATGTTGGTTACCTGCTGTTTGCCAGGCAGTAGGAAGAGGGATAAGCAGTTGATATAAAATTGACTACCATGGCAGAGAGAAATAAAGCATAGGTGTAGGAGTCAGACTAGAGTTGGGGCACTTTGGCCATTTACCAGCTGGGTAGTCTTGGGGAAGTCACTGCCCTCTCTCACCCATCATATTCTGTTTTTCAGCAAGTTCTGCTGCTTCCAAGCTGTGTCCTTAGAATTGACTTGTTTCTTCTTATCTTATCTTCCAATGAATTAGTCTAAGTCATTACCATCTTCTCTCACCTGGAGTCCTGAATCTAATAACTAGATTCTACCACCCTCTCCTCGATTTTTCATCATTTAGTGATGTTGTAAAAATATAAATGAGACCTTGTCCTTCTGCTTAAAACCTTCCAAAGCCTTCCCATTGCTAAAATTTAGGACAAAATCCTAACTCCTAGTTGTGACCTGGAAGAGGCCCTACATGATGTGACTCCCTCCATCTCTCTAAAGAGCAGGATATAGAAGGGGAGTTGGTGAAGTAATGTTACCTCCGAGGGGGTATTTGGAAATGTGTGGGTCTTTTTTTTTTTTTTTTTTTTTACAGTTTCAATGATATTTACTGGCATTTAGGGGGTGCTGGGCCAGGGTTGGTTGGCACATGTCCTGTAATGTGTTGTTTAGCTCGGGGCCCATTCCAATGCCTGATTTATAATAGGTGTTTAAGAACACTTGAATGAAACCACATTCTTCTGGACCTCAGTTTTCACCCGTGTAGATTGGTAGAGTGCCTACTTCCTAAGACTGTGGTGAAACGGACGTAACATTTTATAAAGCGCCTGGTACACAATAGCACTTAATCCAGGGTAATTGCTGCAGAGCTTTCTTTGCTGTGACTGGGTATAGGTGTCCGCCCATCCTTTCCCCCAGGGCATTAGAATTAGACCCTGTCACCTTTGTGGGGGGTGGGAAGGTGGGCGCACCTTTTTTTCTGAAGCCTAATCTGATGGAGCCGAGGTTTGACTTTAGTTGTCCTGGAGTCCAGGCCGGGCTGCAGAAACTAAGGCACAGAGGTTCTCTTCCTTGACTCTGGGGCTCATCCAAGACCCTTAACTGGCCCGTGGGAAGCCCAGTCTAAGTGAAAAAATAACCTCCTGCTGGAGACTAAGAGCTGAGAGGGTGGAAGGTAGTAGTCTCCCCTCCCGCCCTCAGTGCTTCTCAGAAAGGAGAAGCGCGGCTTCCTCCCGCCTCCTTGCCTCCCTTCTTCCCCCGCCCCTTCTGCTTCGCCAACCCCAAAGCAGCGCCTTCACTGCGCGCTGCGAGGGCGGGAGCGTGCTGCACCCGGGAGCTGGGGCGCGGAGCTGCTGGGAGCCCTGCTCCCGCAAACGTGGCCAGGCCCGGCGGGAGAGAGGTGCGGCTCTGCGACAAAAACAGTGGCCAGAGATGCCGGGGCCAGCTCTCCCCACCAGGTATTGCCGGCCCAGCAGGGCGATGCTGGGGAGGGGTTAGTCTCTGCAGGCTTCGGAGCAGTGGTGATGCAAGGTTTGGTAGATTTAGGGTCTCTTCCCTTAAGAGATCCCAAATGAGAGAAGGGCTGAAGGTGGAATCCTCCGAGGAGCCGACGCTGGGCTAGGCCAGCACTGGGATCAGAGCTGTGGCAGGGAAGGGCGTGAAGGGGAAGCTGGGTTTTGGGGAACTGCTTCGCCTCAGGAACCTCGCTCCTTTACCAGCACCCCTCTGCTTGGTGGCTAGGGCGATACTTTTTCTCTGCCTTGGCTTAGCTACCTGCCAGCTGGGATGGTGGGTTCTTTTTCCCTCTTGGGTGCTGGGGAGGGGCATTATATTGTAAGTGACCTGTTAAGAGGTCCAGTAAACTGGGAGATTGGAAACTTGGGGGGCTGGTCCTGTTCCAGTAGCCTCTGTGGGCCTCAGTTTTCTTATCTCTTCAATGAAGGGCTTGACATTCTGTTTGCAACTCTGGCTTTTCCAGGCTGTCAGATTGCCTCTTGGAAAAGTGAGCTGGTATAAAGTCCTTCCCGTGGGCGGCAGAGAAGCCCCCTTCACCCTGGAGGAGACAGGTGAACTCTGGCAGCAGACCTGTGTCCTGTCTTCTAGCCAGGTTGTGGATGGCATCTTGCTGGTCTGCTCAGGACCCAGGGGCTTTCTGGGCAAGGCAGAGGTTGAGAATGTCGATTGTTTTGGTGTTGCGTGTAGGTGTGTTGTGTGCAGGGAGGTGGGATTAGGAAGAAGCGGGGCAAGTATGTTAATGGTTTTTCTCAAAACTGACCAGTTTTTTGATACTTAGATATAAAGCTGTTTTAAACTAGGCTGTCTTCTCTGGAACCCCCTTGTTATTCTGCCAAGTTAATGACAGACTTGGGGTCTGTGTAATGTCTTAATCACTATAATCTTTCCTTCTTGATTATCTGGGACCAAGAAATACATGTCAGGCCTGGTATTAACTTACTTGATTATTTAGGACCTCCTTCTTCTCTTCAGTTTTTTTTATGACTCTGCCTCCTTGTCTTCCTCTTTCTCTACTTGATTATTTAGGACCTCCTTCCTCTCTTCAGTGTTTTTTTTTTATGACTCTGCCTCCTTGTCTTCCTCTTTCTACTTTTTCTTTCCTGCTCCTGGTTATTTTTTCTGTCCTGCCCCTGACCCACCTTTTCTCCCAGCCTCAGTTTCGCTCTTCTTCCTGCTCCCTCATGCTTCCCCTTTCTTGTCCCTTCCCCTCCATTGCTAGTTTTTCCTTCCCTCTCTTGGGTCCTGCTCCTGCTTGGTTAGGCGTTCTTCTCTTCCTTTTAGAAGTATTGATAAACTTTCTCATTATTTTTGGGTTATTGGTTGTAGGGACCTTTGCTCTGGTGTTTGTGTGGTCCGAACACTCTCTAACTCCCACCTAACTCCCTGGCTTTTGGCTTTCACTTACAGATCCTTTCTTCCCCACGTGTCAGCCTCTCTCCTTACTGCCTCAATGCCTTGCGTTGGGCCTACCAATAAGCAGTCTTTCTTCCTGGATTTGTTCCCCACCTCCTTCCTGGAGGGGACTGGGCAGCAGCAGGCAGTAGGGAGAACGCAAGTTGGGAGGTGGGGAGCGTGAAGACTAGCCTGGGAGGAGAGCAAGAGGGTCTGGTAGGACTGGGCAGAAGCTCACATTCTGGTGAGGTTGACTGGGAGAGGAACAAGACTCTTTGGCAGCTCTGAGGTGCTGCTGACCTGGAGGAAAAGAGGTAAACCTTTGTGAGCCCAGGGAAGATGAGGGGGATAGCAGGGGTGAGGTGGAGGCAGAGAAGCAGGAGTCCTGGGGGAGAACAGTGGTCTTTTGAAGAGGGTGGCCTGGACAAGATGGGGGTTATTTGTGGATAGTGGTGTGAAAGAGGAACATACAGGTTAATCCTCTTTCCCTCTGAAGGCTGGCTTTTCGGACTGGGTTGTTTCTACTCAGCAAACTCTTCTTGGGCAGTGTTCTCACAGTAAGAGAGTGAGAGGGGAAGCGGAGATAAGGCAGGATTGCAGCTTTCCTGGCACTTACTGTCTAGACTAGAATGTGGAATGTGTATACATACAAAAAGCTTTGAATATGGCATCCATCCATCATGAGACATTCTCTGAACCATCTGTTCTGGGTTAGTTATGGTGTCAGGTGCTGGGGATATACCAATGGAAACTGGACTCAGTTGCTGCCTCCCAGTACAGGTGAAGGAGTATGGATATCTGTAACCTTATGCAATAAATGTATGTGGTATAAGAGAAGGACAAAGGGCCGTGATAACACAGAGGGTTATCATCAAGTCAGCGACAGAGCTGGGTCCTAAACTCAAGTCTTCTTTAAAGGTGACCCCTAGTCTCTTACACCCTGTGATCTTCTGGCTCTGTGTGTACATATAGTGTACATAGAGTTTCCTTATATTCTCATTTCTGCCTACCTGTGGGGTTAGACTCTAGGTTCTGCTGAGAAGGAAAAAGAACAGTTCTGTATGGTAGGTCACTGTGCCATGGCCAAGCACTCATTACCTTGGAAGGGAAAGAGACTTGGTCCCTGTTCACTTCTCCTGGCTCTAGGCCATTGGGTGACTTGGTGCTGAGTTCCCTCTATGAGTCACATTGGCTTTCTTCCTCTCCTTCCAGGCAGGCCCCTCCTCCCTCCCCAGTTTTCTTCAGTTCAACTTCTGGCGGGCAGTACAGTTCAGAGACCAGATGAAGCTAGGCTAGGCATTTTACTTCCATTGGCATCTGTAATATAGGGGTTTCGCAGCTCATAGGACTGGTGAAGATCAAGTGAAATAATGCATATGTGAAACTGCCTTGGAACTTGTAAAGCGCTCTGTACAAATGTTACTGTAGTTGTCCCCGAATGCATGTTCAGCCATGAAAAATGCTCAGGTGCTGCAGCCTGAAAGAAGTGCTCAGGGTTGCTCACTGACTACAGCTGAACCCCAACCCTTGATCATAAAGGAAAAGGAGGGGGCTAGAGAGTGATTTGGAGACTGGTAATTGAGCCCCCTGCTGAAAGAGGTATAGTGATTTGTTTAAGGTCAAGCAAATAGTAGGTGGCAAGTATAAAAATATATTGTTTTTAGTGATGCCTTGTGATATAGGAAAAAAAAAAGAAAGAAAGAAAGGAAGGAAGGGGGAGGAATTTAAAAGCAGACTGACCTCAATTCAAATTCTGGTTCTACCACTTACTAGCTATCTGGCTTTTAATCTTTCTGAGCTTCATATGTAAAATGGGAGATATTTATACTTACCTTGAGGAGCTATAATAACGTTTCAAAATAATTCTGTAAAAAAGAAAAATACATACAGTAGGGACTTGATAGCTATACTTATTCTTATCTCGCAAAAATAAACTCTGAAGTCACCTTCTTAAGAAAGTCTCCCCTCGCTGTGGGGCTACTAAGGGCCCCTCTTTTGGATTCATGCAGCACTCATGTGCTCCCTCTCATCACGCAGAGTGGCCCTTACCATGCTGTCCTATCATTGTGGTTTATGCATCTGCTTCTCCCATTAGTATGTGAATATTTTGAGAGCAGCCACAGTGTCTAGTAAATCTTGGTGTCTACTTGGTGTGTACTCTTGCTAAGCCCTATTTAGTTGCTAGGAGTACATTGGTAAACACAGCAGACTTAGTTGCTCCTTTGGGAAGCTTACTGTTTATTGAGGAAGATGTATAGTAAGTAAGCAAATAGAATTAAAATTCATGATAGATGCTGTGAAAAGCAAGCCTTCCATTTGGTTTCTATCTCTCTCTCCCTCTCCCTTCCTCTCTGAAGTCAATAAAAATATATTTAAAAAAAGAGTTCCATTTATTCATGTCAAGTTTAAGATACTTATGAGAAATACAGGTGGGGTTGTCTAACAGATTGTATTTAGTCTGAAAGACAGATTTTGGGCTAGAGACAGACACTTGGCTAGAGATATCAACATATAGATGATACGTAAAGCCATGGGAATGGATGAGATCATTTGTTGGAGAGTGTAGTGTATGAAGAATGGAGTTTCCTAGTCTTGGACATATAGAGGATAGCTAGTGAAGGAAGATAGGAGTAGACAGAAAGATAGAAGGAAAGACAGGTGAATGTGCATTCCCAGAAGGCAAGAAAATAGAGCATTTGAAAGAGAAGGGACATCAATTATGTTGAATGTTGCTGAGAAATTGAATAAGGTGAGAATAGAATAGTTGATTTGGTTTTTTATTTATTTTTTAAAATATGTTTTTATTGATTTTTTTTAGAGTGAGAGGAAGGGAGAGAGAGAGAGAAACATCCATGCGAAAGAAAAACATTGATTGGCTGCCTCCTGCACACCCTCACTGGGCATTCGAAACATGGGCATTCAATTCCCTGACTGGGAATTAAACTGGCGTGACCTTTTGGTGCATGGGAGGACGCTCAACCAACTGAGCCACACTGGCCAGTTGATTTGGCAACATGGATATAATTGGTAATCTTGACAAGACTACTTTTGGTGAAATAATAGGATGTTAGTTGGCAAACAGAAGGGGAGGGAGTGAGGTAGTGTACTAGTAAGTAGACACTTCTTTTGAGAAGTTTTGCTGTAAAGGAAAACAAAAGACTAAATGGTATTTGGAGGAGGATATTAGTGTCAAGGGAAAGGAGTGTGTGTGTGTGTGTGTGTGTGTGTGTGTGTGTGTCTGTTTGAATAGGAGACACATAGGATATTTACCCAGTGTTCTTATATGAGACCAAAAATTTAGAGCTAAAGCTTGATTTTTTCTTTTTCTTTTTTTCTCACACTGTACATTCACTCTCTAAATAACTAATTTGGCCCTACCTTCAAAATATATCAACCTTGGCAATACTTCTTTCTACTTACTACCATTCATTCAAGCCACCATTAGTTCTCACTTGGATTATTGTAATTACTTCTTAATGATCTCACTACTTTTCCTCCCCTGAGATCATTGCTCAAAACTCTTCACTGTTTTCTCACACTTGCTGCAAAATCCAAACTTATTGTGTTCTGTAAGGTCCTGCATAATCTGACCTCTGGCTATCATCTCCAATCTCACTCTCCTTCCACATTTCTCCTTGTTCACTCAACTCTTGTCTTGTTGGCCTTTTTGCCATTCCCCATGCCCAAATATTCTTATCTAGGACAATTGTACTTACTGTTCCCTTAGCTTAAAATGCTTCCAGTTATGATTACTATGATTTGCTGTCTTATTTCATTCAGATCTTAAGTGTGTCTTCCTTAGAGAAGCCTGTTCTGATCACCTTATTTTAGGTACCACCTCCATCCCTGTCTCCCTTCTCTCCTTTCACATATACTACTCTTCAGTTTTCATTATGGACTTGAAATGTATATTTATTTGCTTATTTCTTTGTTTACCTCTCCTAACTAGTTCATACACTCCATGAACACAGGAACTTTGTCTTATTCAGCTAGATTAGTACTGGTACACATTGTAGATGCTCAATAAATATATGTTGAATGACTGAATATATCTAAGAGAGATATATTCAGTCTTTGTCAATCACCATTATATTTTGTCTCTATGATTTTGACCACTCTTAAGTACCTCATGTAAGTAGAATGAGAGAGAGAGAGAGTACAAGTAAAGGAGTAGAGAGAAATGCTTAATATATAAATATATATATACATATACATACATACATATATATACATATACATACATACATATATATATATACATTTCAAAGAAAAAATGTTGATAAGATTCATATAAATATTTTAAAAATAGTCTATAGGTAAAAATGGTGGAGCCTGACCGGGAATCAAACAATGACCTCCTGGTTTCATAGATTGATGCTCAACCACTGAGCCACACTGGCCGGGTGAGAGAATGGCTTTTGATGGGACACCTTCTTTACTGTAACTGGATGGTGCAGGTGCAGGGAGGCATGTAATTTGGGGGTGGGAAGATGGAGTTCTCTTGCAAAGATTTCTGTTTTCTCATGGAAGATAATCTTATCAACTAAAAGTGAGTAGAGAATCCAGTTGAATGCCCATTTGAGGTAAGATAATCATAGCTAGGGAGGTACCATAATTTTCAAGTGAAACCAGGTATGTTCTCAAGGGCATTCAACTGCTTCAGTATAGAGACAGTTGGGAGAGAGAGTAGTTCAGTTTCCAATTGAAGTTGGAAACAGAAAAGGCAAGGGGGTGATTTAAAAAAAAATCAGAGTTATTTAGATTGATTGATCAGATTTGTTTAAAGTATCTGACAGATTTTACTTAGATTCAGTCATGCATTGCCCATAGTTAACATTTAAGTTTTAGTTCACTGGTCCCTACCTCATGAACAGGCTCCTACTGTAATATGACGGTCCATACCATTGTGAACTTTTGGCACATTGTAGTGTATTTATTATGTAGTAATTTCTAGTTGCCCTTACTTTTTTCCTTTTCTTATTGTGGTAAAATATGTATAACATAAAATTTATCATCTTAGGTATTTTTAAGTGTACAGTACAGTGGTATTAAATACATTTATATTATTGTGCAACTATTATCACCATCTATTCCCATTACTCTTCATCTTGTAAAACTGGAACTCTATACCTATTAAACCCATTCACCCCTCCTCCAGCCCCTCTCAGCCACCATCATATTTTCTGTCTCCATGATTTTGACTACTCCAGGTGCTTCATATAAGTGGAATCATACAGTATTTGTCTATTTGTGATTGGCTTATTTCACTTGCATAATGTCTTCAAAGTTTATTCATGTCATTGCATATTGCAGAATTTCCTTTTTTTTTCTGAATAATATTGCATTGTATGTATATACCACACTTTGCTTATTCATTCATCTGTCAATATATTGCATCAACATTTTAGCTGTTGTGAATAATGGTGCTATGAATATGGGTATACAAACATCTTTTTGAAACCCTGCTTTCAATTCTTTTGGGTATATACTTAGAAGTGGAATTGCTGGATCATACAGTCATTATATTTTTATTTTTAAACTTGAGGACTGGTGCATGAAATTCGTGCATGGGTAGGGTCCCTAGGCCTGGCTGGTGATCAGGGCCAATGAAGGCCTTCCGGCTGCCAGCCAGGGCCTTCCTTCCGGCTGCCAGCTGGGACCTTCCTTCGTTCTGCGCCGCCCCCTGGTGGTCAGCACATGTCATAGCAAGCGATCGAACTCCCCGTCTCCCGGTTGAACTCCCGAGGGGGACACTTTATATATTAGCCTTTTATATATATAGATTATTATTATTTTTTTAATCCTCACCTGAGGATATTTTTCCACTGATTTTTAGAGAGAGTGGAAGAGAGAGGGAAAGACAGAGAAATATCTATGTGAGAGAAGCACATCAATTGGTTGCCTCCTGCATGAGCCCCGACCAGGACCCAGGCTGGGGAGGAGCCTGCAACCGAGATATGTGCCCTTGACTGGATTTGAACACGGGACCCTTTGGTCTGCAGGCCGACGCTCTATCCACTGAGCCAAACCAGCTAGGGCCTGTAATTCTATTTTTAATTTGTTAAGGAAGTGCTATTTCTGTTTTCCACAGTTGCTTTATCATCTTACATTCCTACCAACAGTGCACAAGGGTCCCATTTTCTCCACATCCTCACCAACACTTGTGTTTTTTTAATAGTAGCCATCCTAATGGGGGTGAGGTGGTATCTCATTGTAGTTTTGACTTGCATTTTTCTAATGATTAGTCATGTTAAACATCTTTTTATTTGCTTATTGGCCATTTATATATCTTCTTTGGAAAAATGTCTGTTAAAACCCATTGCCCATTTTTTTCTTTTCATTTTTAAATATATTTTTTTATTGTTGATAGTATTACAGATATCTCCCATTTTCCCCCTTCTCCCCCCTCCTCCCAGCCCCTATCCACCTCCCCAGGTTTTCACTACCCTATTGCCTGTGTTCATCCATTGCCCATTTTTGAATCAGGCTCTTTTGTTTTTTGTTGTTGTGGCTGTTGAGTTTTAGAAGATTGATGTTGTGGCTTTTTAAAAAATATATTTATTGATTGGAGAGAGAGAGAGAACATTGATTTGTTGCTTCACTTAGTTATGCATTCATTGATTGATTCTTGTATGTGCCCTGTCTGGGGATTGAACCCAGAAGCTTGGTGTATTGGGACCATGGTCTAACCAACTGATCTACCAGGGTTGAAGATCGATGGTTTTTTATTTTTGAGTGATTTTGACAGACTATGATTAGGGAAAAAGAGAAGCAAAGGCAGGGGGGACTAATGGATAGTGCATTGGAGCTTAAATTGAAGTCTAGGAATTGTGGTGGAAGTTCTTGAGTAAGTGAGCTGTATGAATAAGAGGTTGTGTTTGGAGTAGATATGACTCATTCCAAATATTGGAGTAGATGCACATTTTGGTGATAAGGTTCAGGATGTGATCATGGTAGTACCGGCTAACTTGGACTGGAGGTCAGCAACGAAGTGGCCAGAGTGTTGGAAGATCATTAATGTGGCTGTCAAAGTCACTTAGAATGGTAACTGCTGTGGTGCAGAGGAAGGCTGATCTAGGAACTAAAGCCTTTGAGTGGGGTGGCCAGGAAGTGAGTATGAGGCAGCAAGAAAGTGTGATAGCAGCCAGTGGAGGCTACTAAAACGAACAGAGGTTTCTACAAGAGGAAGAGAAAGAAATAGTTTTATGAAATGGCACTGAAAATTAAGGACAACATTGATTGGTTGGGTATGAGAGAGAACACAGCTTCCAGTAGAGAGGGCTGCTAGAGAGGACTCTTCTTCAGATGATAGCCAGGTTTCCTTTAAGGCAAGGAGGCAAGGAGTCGGAAAGGGATGAGGAATTTGGTCAGACTAGAGCAGCCGTGGGCAAACTACGGCCCGAGGGCCGGATCCGGCCCGTTTGAAATGAATAAAACTAAAAAAAAAAAAGACCATACCCCTTTATGTAATGATGTTTACTTTGAATTTATATTAGTTCACACAAACAC
>NW_005359225.1:521310-528122 GCF_000412655.1 Myotis brandtii
TTTTGGTTGATTTTTCTTTGTTAAATGGCATTTACATATATAAAATAAATATCAAAAATATAAGTCTTTGTTTTACTATGGTTGCAAATATCAAAAAATTTCTATATGTGACACGGCACGGGAGTTAAGTTAGGGTTTTTCAAAATGCCGACACGCCGAGCTCAAAAGGTTCGCCATCACTGTACTAGGGGGTGTACAGAAAGGGTTGGGGATGAGAGTTTGGGTGATTGAGAGTGACTGAAGTCAATGGGCACTGGAAGCGTGATTGGCTTAGTCTGGATATCTTTTAGAGGCCAAGAGGGCAGTCCATTTTCATGCTGTGGTTCTTAATACTTCCAAGAGAAAATGTTCCTTTGAGGCAGCATGTGGCATTGTGGGAAACCACAGGGTATGTTCAGGCAGAGATGACCTGGAAGATCACCTATTTAGGAGACAGCAGAATAGATTCCAGTGTTTCTTGGAAGGTTGAACCAGATTGCCTATTGATTCCTTCTCAGATCGTATGGGCTTTTTTAGTGATGATTTTCTCAGTTCGGGCCATTCGTTAAGAGGTCTAGAGGTTTGAAGCTTACTCTTGGGAGTAGCTCAACTGATGCTGCAGGTCAGGAATTTCCCAAGAAGGTAGGGAGAGGATTATAAGACCTTTGGTACTGGTTTCTGGAAGTAACTCTAGGGACTATTTTTCAGGGGTGGTAGGAATGAGGAAGATGTGCAGGTGTGATTGGTTGGGGGAGGAGAGGATGAAGGTACCAGGCCAACCTTAGTGACCTTAATTAAGTCTGACACCAAATCTCTCTGCCTTTTCCATTTCACGTTGCTTGCCTCTCAGACCTCGCCAATTGCAAGAAGCCTCCCAGGTACAGTTCTTTGTTCATTCTGTCTCAAATAATAATCAGTGTAGAAAATTCTTGTAAGGGAATCAGAGTTATCAGAGGCGAGTCATGGCTTTCTCCCTATTTCATTGAGTGATCTTAGATAAATTGCATACCCCTTTGGTTTCAGGTTCCTAACTATAAAATAAAGATTTGGAACTGACTGATTTTTCAAGATTCTTGCAGTTCCTAGTGTTTCCTTTTCTCTTCCCACTAAAACAGGTTGCTTTTTAGTGAACCTGTACTATTACCAGGTCTGTGCTGGGCCCGACTCTGGAATACAGAGGTTAATCAGATTCAGTTTTATCCCTTGATTTGTTCACAGTCTGGTGAAGTTAATGTGATGAAATATGGAAACTGCTGCTTAGAAGTATGTATAAAATGCTATTAAATTGGGGGAAGGAAGATGTAGAGGGGGTGTTCTGTGAAGGTTTTCATAGAGGAAGTGAATCAAACTGGGTCTTGAAGATTGAGTTGGACTTTGTTTGGCAGACGAGTTGGGACATTTTCAGCAGGGAGAGCAGTGTGGGCAAAGGCAGGGCCATGAATGCATATTGAGCTGGGACAACCCGTTTAGAAAATAGCGGAGAAAAACTGGAGAGAGGAGTGGGGGATGTGAACACATATTTATTGGATATTTATTTTGTGCCAGGTAGCATGCTAGATGCTTTTAAGTATGCTTTTTAATTCTCATAACTGTATAAGTAGGTAGCCTTATTTGAATTTTGCTAAGAGGAAACTGAGGGTTAGAAATTAAAGTAGCTTTCCTAACCGACCAGAAGCGGCCTCCAGCTTTCCTCCCTGCTACCTCAGCAGTTGTTTTCTTCTTGCTAAAGTGGCTGGAGGCTGCATAGCGGGAGTGTCTTTGACATGTCAGAAGGACATCCCTCAGCAAATTCAAGACCGCAGCATTCTAGGCCTCTGCCAAAGAAAACCTCCTGGCACAATTTAATTAAAGATCAGATTCTCATAACTAGGTGTCAAGGGCATGCAGTACTCCCCAGTCTTGGGGGGGAGTATAGGTCATGCCGGTTTCAGCTGCTCTGAGTTGTTGGAACTGAGAAATGTGATTAATATATATTTGGAATAGATTTTATTTCTTCTTCTTCCTTTCTCTCCTTCATTTAAAATAATGGTCTGAGGGGTTATTAGGGGTTATCTAGTCCGTCCCTTTGCCTCTAGCGTGAACAGTGAGGTGTGATGATGTGGTGGAAGAAAAGGAGGTCTTGGTTATAGACTTCATTTCAGGTTCCTGCCTCTGCTGCCCACTAGCTATGTGACCCTGGGTGACTGGAAACATCTCTGAGATTTTGTTTCTTCTGACTTGCTCACTATTTTATCTCCAGCACCTAGCACAGCCTGGCAAACAGTAGGTAATAAATAAATATTTGCATGAATGACTGAGAAAATCGATACCAATTGAATAGATTTCCAAGTTTTCTGTAAACTCCCACATGTGATCTAATGTTAATGGTTATTCAAATATCAGCCCCAAATGATGGCAGAAATCCTGTTTGTGAAGATAGTTTGCCCAGAAGGTTCTCTGGGGAAACTGTTTTAGAATTTTAGGCAAGTTTCTTGGACAGTGTAAAGACTCTCCCAGACTTCCCAAGTCTCATTGTGTGAGCTCTCGGCATCACAGAGAATTCACTGAGAATTCACTGCAGACGGGTAGCAGCTGGTCCCTCCTTCAGGCAACACCTCTTTTTTTTCATTGTCATCTCTTTACAGCCTTTAAAAAAGTCAACAGTGTCATCTTTTATTTTTAACATGAGACATTCATTGCACAGATCTAGATTTGCTAAAAAGGGACCATTTTCTGACTAAAAAATGCTGTAAAAGACCCTCTGTGATTCCTGCAACCTACTTTTTCACCTTCACATTGCATTCTTCCACACTGTACTCTCACACTTATATTATTCCTGTGGTCTAGGATGCATTTGCCTTCATTGCTCTCCATCAAAATCATTTATTTATTGTCTGTTTTCTTTGGTTCAAGTACTAGACCAGTGCTGTTCCAGACCAATTGCATCAGAGCTTAAGCCACAACTTCTTAATAGGAAAATTTTCAAACATACAGCAAAGTTCAAAGGATTTTATAGTGAATAGCTGTAAAACCACCATCTAGATTCTTCTACCATAAACATTTTCATATACTTGTTTTATCACATCCATTATATATTATATATTGACATGTATAGTATATCACATCCCTATGTTCATCCATTAATCAATTTTTAAAAATGCATTTCAAAGAAAATTGCAGCCGAAACCAGTTTGGCTCAGTGGATAGAGCATCAGCCTGCGGACTGAAAGGTCCCAGGTTCGATTCCGGTCAAGGGCATGTACCTTGGTTGCGGGCACATCCCTAGTAGGAGATGTGCAGGAGGCAGCTGATCGATGTTTCTCTCTCATCGATGTTTCTAACTCTCTATCTCTCTCCCTTCCTCTCTGTAAAAAATCAATAAAATATATTAAAAAAAAAAGTAAATTGCAGATATTAGTATACTTCCCCTTAAGTACTTCAGCTGGTGCTTTAAGAAGCTCATAGGGATTCTAATAGTCGAGAGTCAAAGACCACTAGTCTGACCTATTTATTACCCTACTCTTAATACCATCTCTTCTTATGAAGACTCATTGATTACCTTAATTCAATATAGGTATTCCTTACTGTGTCTTCTGACATTTTATCGCTTGTACTGTTCTATGGCACTCTTTTAAATGGCCTGGCATTGTGGTTTTCTAGGTCCTGTCTATCCTGCTTTCTAGACTGTGAGAACCTCTAGAGTTGGGATCATATCTTATTCATTTATTTGTCTCCAAATCTCTGGTTTCTAGCATAGCACCTTACATGTAAGTACTTAGTAAAAAGTTATTGATTTGAATTGTACTTGAATGAGGAACCTGCAACTACAGCAAAAGGTGTATATAACTTTCATGTGGCTGATTTGAGGGCCAGGGATTTGTATATCTTCTCTGGTGCTTATTAGCTCCTGGAAGAAACTTGGGAAATATCAATCAAGTCCAGCCCAAACATGTTTATATATTTCTATATTTGCTATTGGCTAGATGTGACCAACCTAAACATAAATCAGAAGTAGAATTCAGGTCAGAAAAGGGACAAAGAGGCTAGAATTACCTCAAATATAGTTGGAAAATCCTTTGGCAGAGAGTCTGAAGACATGGCTTCTAATCCCCACCTTTATTTATTTATTTAAAAAAATACTTGTATTGATTTCAGAGAGGAAGGGAGAGGGAGAGAGAGATAGAAACATCAATGACGAGAGAAAAATCATTGATCGGCTGCCACCTGCATGCCTTCAAAGTAGGGACTGAACCCGAAACCTGGACATGTGCCCTGACCAGGAATTGAACCGTGACCTCATGGTTCATAGGTCGACGCTCAACCACAGAGCCATGCCAGCTGGGTGAAAGATGATTTCAAGTATCTAAAGTTCTGTCTGGGGAAGAGGCAATAATCTTTTCTGAATAGCCCTAAGAGATGGGATTTAGGACTAATAGATGGAAGTAGTTTTTGTTTGTTTATTTACTTGTTTATTTGTTCACTTGTTCTTTTATTTGTTCAACAAGTCTTTATTGATTACCTATTCTTTGCCAGGCCTGGGGTTGGGGATTGAGAAGTAAACAAGACTGGATTTTTGTTTTGGGGGTGTTTATAGTCTGGCAGGGGAGAGGAATGAAAGGGGAGGCAAATGTGTAAACAAGTAATTGCAATGCAGTGTGAGGTAGACAGAACTTAATATAAGTGAGAATTCTCTAAGTGAGGTGACCAAAGATAGAATAGGCTGACTTTTGAGACTGTAGATTTTTTTTTTATCACTGGAGGTTTTCAACCATAGGCAGGATACCTAGGCTGGAATATGGTGCAGTGAATTCAAACATTGTATTTCAAAAGCAGATTTTATGTTTTAAGTAACTTGGGCTCTTTTTGAAAGTGGAGCTCTACCACCAAGAATTCCCCAGGCACAGTGAAAGAACTGAGAAATGAAGAAAAGCTGTATGTATCAGAAAGGCTGATGAAGCCTTTTTTGGCACAGTCCTGGGCTGTGGTCATAAAAGGGAGTTACAGTCAATGAAGTTGTTGGCTGAAGAGGCAAGGAAGGGCCTGCTTAGAGTATCAGGTGGCTGCAGGGAGTATAATTTTGGAACTGGCAGTTCGCAGTGGGAAAGTATACTTGAGAACTGAGCCGGTAGAAGTTCTCTTTGGCGGTGCTGAGGGACTTGAGTTGGGGCTGGTAGGGAAAAGCAAGAGCAAAGCTGCAAAGTGCAACTGGAAGAAATGGATAAAAAGCACACCACCCAGAGAGTTAGTCTAGACAAGATTGTCTTTGCTTACTTGATTTATTTTGTTCAAAAAGAGAACTAAGGAGCAGTTGGTTTGCCAGAGGAAGGTCAGGATGAATTATACAAAAAGATGAAGTTCGAATTTGACCTGGAAAGATGAGTAGGAGAAATTATTGACCAGAAGCATTGGGGAGTCAGGAGGGGGTAAGAGACTATTTGGCAAATTCAGGAGAACAGAGATTTCTGAGATATAGTTTGAATGTAAGTTGGGTCCAGGTGTGGTGCTTAGTGTATAAGGTAGGTCGATGTCAGATTGGGAAGAACCTTAAAATTTCATCTGTATTAAGTTCCTTAATGGCAAGGCATATATCCCTGTGTAAACTTTTGATTAATTAAAAAATTTATTGAATCTACTATAAGTCAGATACTCAACTAGGTACTTTTGGATTGTAAAGGTGACAAAATAGAGCACAACCTTTGGGGAACACTTGCTTCTGGTGAAAACAATTATAATCTAGTAAAAATAAATGTAATAACCTAGAAATATACCATTGCCCTGGGTCTGGAGGAGACACCTAACTGCTTAAAGATGAGAACAGTTCCAAAGGGCACATGGAGAAAGGATTGGGGGGCGGGGGGGAGGGAGGATGAGGGAGGGATGAATGCAGGGGATCGTTTAGTTTTGCATTTATTAGAAAATGTTAAAAAGAATCCTATAGATTTTGTTTATACCATTTAAGCAATTGATATGTAAGGCAGTGGTATTCAAATCTGGCTGGTATTAAGATCACCAGTTTTTTAAATTACAGAATTTGGCCTTAGCCCAGCCATACAAAATCAAAATTTATGAGAGTTAAACCATGCATCTCTATTTTCTAAAAACCTCTGGGTAATTATTATGCTGATTTTTTTTTATTAGAAACTTTAGTCTTTAAAACACTGTTGTGTTTGACTCCAAGGAGCTTACATTCTAAGTAGTCATGGTTAAAGATATAATATCCTCTGTAGCATGGAAGAATAATGAGAAACTTCATTAATTCTGGAAACATTCATATCTATCCATTGACACTTATTTGAGGTAATAACATCTATCTTCATTAAAACTATTGCTACCATGTAATAGGAGATTTTACCTCTTTCCCCCCTTTTTTTATTCTTTATATTTTCCAGAAGCATTGGAGATTGCCAATAAATCCAGCATCATATAGGATAGGATGGTTACTTCATTGACCATCGTATATTTAGAATAAGGTCAAATTTTAGAGGAAGGTGATAGTGCAGAGGTGATATAGGCCAGGTGTCCGCAAACTTTTCCTGTAAAGAACTAGATTGTAAATATTTTAGGTTTGTGGGCATTCAGTCTCTGTTGCAACCACTCAGTCCTGCCATTGGAATGTGAAAGAAGCCATAGACCTTTGTAAATGAATGGGTGTTGCTATGTTTCAATAAAACTATTTACAAAGCCTGCAGCTTTACAGACCCTTGACAGAGTGATACAGTCCATTCCAGAGAGGGAATGTGATTTTCTTCAGGTTACAAAATTAGAGATAGGCAGAAAATTCACTATGTGGAATGCGGTTAGCAGTTTTATTTAATCTTCATGTGAATGAATAAATGGCACACAATGATTAAAGA
>NW_005359225.1:528649-560478 GCF_000412655.1 Myotis brandtii
CCACCCTATTAAATATTTCTCTTGTCTTTCTTGCCTAAAGTGGCTGGAGTCAAATGGAAAGTAGACCTATTAAACTCTTACTAGTATTAATTATTCTGAGCAAAATTCTAAGAAAATAATTACGCTCTTGCCAGACTTTGGACAATCTGTACATGTTTATTTACTTAAACTGTTTATGAACTCTCAGAATGTAAGAAATACTGACATGTGTTCATTTGGGAGTGCTTTGTTTCCAGGCTAGTTTTAGTTGGAATGTCTTTTCTTCAGATTCTTGGTTGCCTCTTCTTTATTCATATGTCTTGAGCTCACACCTAGATTTGGGGATTAAATATCAGTAAGAAGGGCAAGTAGTAGCTGAGGAAAGGAAGCTTGGAAAAGGAAGCAGGACTCAGCATGAGTTCACTCTGAAAAAGTCATACCAGCTGGGCTCATTTCCTTTCTATTGACAAAACTTCTAGAAGAATAATCAGGATTTTAACAGTGTATTTGATAAAGTCACTGAAATCCTATGGACAATAGTGAAATAGAGGTTTGGGTGTCCACATGAGTAGATGACTTTTGTTTGACACCCTCAGCCCCAAATATTTATTTAAGGGTCTGTTGCTATGAAGTAAAATTCTCAGTCATGCCTGCAGGGCTTTGTTCTTGTTGCATGCTGAAGAAATTGGCTTTCTGTCTGTAATTAGTTATCATGAGCTTCCGATTTAGGTGGACCTGGTTCAAATCCTGGATTCATCACTTACAGCTCTCTACCCTTAGGTATGTCAGTTAACTCCTTTGACTTTTAGTTTTCTATCTCTGGGAAAGAATGGCATTATCCTCTCTCTAAAATTGGGATAATATCTCACAGGGTTGTTGTGTGAAGATTCCATTCAAAGTTCCTAATACAGGACCTTCTGCACAAAAGGCACTCAAATATTAGTTCCCCT
Source organism: Myotis brandtii (assembly GCF_000412655.1). Classification (NCBI taxonomy): domain Eukaryota; kingdom Metazoa; phylum Chordata; class Mammalia; order Chiroptera; family Vespertilionidae; genus Myotis; species Myotis brandtii. The sequence continues at coordinate 529,579 of NW_005359225.1, forward strand.
TCTCTTTACTGGTTTGTTGAAGGTGGGATGCATGACTAGGAGATTATATGACAAAATCAGAACTGGGATTCTGAAAGAGCCAAATATAACAACCACACTGATGAATTGCAGAAAATGTTTTGTGTTGCAGAAAAATATAACTGCATAACTACAGATCGGGGGAGATGGTAGATGATTGCATCATTTGCCAAATAGGGAACACAGGAAGAGAAACAAGTCAAGAGGGCTGGCGGTTGGAGAGCAGGGAAGATGACTTTAAACACCTTGCATTTGAGGTGAAAGGATAATTTTAGACACTTTGCATTTGAAATGTCTTGACATAGCGATGTCTAATAAGCAATGGTCTTACAAATAGAAAATGCTTGGTGAATAACTGAAATGAGAACTAATGAGGCTTTTTATTGAGTACATTGGGCTTGCATCTTTATGTGTTTACCCTTCCTGCTACTCCACCTTCACTGTGAGCTCTTTTCAGGTCTAGATAGAAGAAAGGTGGGTAAGTTGCATAACTTGCATTTTCTGGCTAATTCATTTATATAGTAGCTACCAACTTCCTAGGTACAGGGGCTATGATGTACGTGGTGTTACCCTGCTCTGGCACCTTCTCCCACATATAGAGCCACTTTGTTTATCCCTCTATTTAGATGTGTGCTTATTTTTAATACTGTGCTTTCATCAACCATAATTATTATAAGATCTCTGTAAATAGGAAGGCCTTCAACCCAGCTTTCCACATGTAGTGAAGAGGGCAAGTAATTGCTGAGGAAAGGAAGAGGACTTTTAAAATTAAAAGTGTGGGCCCTAAATATTGTGCTTTTATCAACCATAATTGTTATAAGATCTCTGTAAATAGGAAGGCCTTCAACCCAGCTTTCCACATGTAGTGAAGAGGGCAAGTAATTGCTGAGGAAAGGAAGAGGACTTTTAAAATTAAAAGTGTGGGCCCTAGCTGGTTTGGCTCAGTGGATAGAGCATCAGCCTGCGGACTGAAGGGTCCTGGGTTCGATTCCAGTCAAAGGCACATGCCCAGGTTGTGGGCTTGATCCCCAGTGAGGGTGTGCAGGAGGCAGCTAATCAATGATTCTCTCTCATCATTGATGTTTCTATCTCTCTCTCCCTCTCCCTTCTTCTCTGAAATCAATAAAAATATATGTAAAAAATAAAATTAAAAGTCTGGAATTTTTCTTGCTGACAAACTAGGAAGATAATAAAATTTCTGCTCACTAGGCATCATCAATTAAAACCTTGTGCTTCAAATGATACCATCAAGAAAGTAAAAAGATAACCCACAGACTGGGAGAAAAAATTTCCAAATTATATATCTGATAAGGGACTTGTATAAGAAATATATCAGGAGCTACTACAACTGAACAATAAAAAGACAACTTGATTATAAAATGGGCAAAGTATCTGAATAGACATCTCTCAAAGAAGATATACAGTAAGCCCATGAAAAGATGCTCATAATCATTAGCCACTTGGGGAATGCAAATCAGAACCACAATGAGAGACTACTTCACACCCACTAGGATGACAATAATAAAGAGAGATAATAACAAGTGTTGGCAAGGACCTGGAGAAATTGAAACCCTCATACACTGCTGGTCAGAATGTAAAATAGTATAGTCAACGGTGGAAAAGTATGTCAGTTTCTCAAAATGTTAAACATACTAGTAGAGTTAGTTACCACATAACACAGAAATGAAAACATGCCCACACAAAAACTAGTACATGAATGTTTGCACTAGCATTATTCATAATAGCCAAAAGTAGAAACAATGCAAATATCCATTAACTGATGAATGAATGGATAAATAAAAAGTAGTGTATCCATACAAAGAAATATTATTTGGTAACAAAGAGAAATGAAGTTCTGACCCCTGCTACAACATGGGTGAACCTTGAGAACAATGTTAGTGAAAGAAAGCAGTCACAAAAGACTACATATTATATAATTCTTTTTATATGAAATGTTCAGAATGGGCAAATCCATAGACAAAAAGTAGATGAATTGTTGTCAAGGGCTGTGGGGGAGGCAGATAGAATTGAGGAATTTTGGCTAAGTGGGTTTTCTTTTGGGGGTGATGAAAATGTTCTGAAATTGATTGTGGGGATTTTCACCAGGCTCTGTGAATATACAGAAAGCCACTGAATTGTACACTATATAGGTGAATTATATGTTATATGAATTATATCGCAATAAAACTCTTAAAAAAAGATTTCTGCTCATAGCAGCAGATGGAAGAATAACCTTCAGACATCATTTGGAACTAAAGGGATGATCTTAGGTGCTGAATAGGGAAGTGGGGGTCTGGATATCTAGGTTATAGTCTTGGTTCTCCCATAAATTGGCTGCCTGATTTGGGTTAATTATTTCTCTGTAGATCGCAATGTCTTAAGCTAAAACATTAGAATCAATCCAATGGATAAATATAGTCTCTCATACCTTTGAAATCCTATCCTCCTATATAGTAAAAGCCTAATATGCTAAGTGTCTGGTCATCCGGTCGGCCATTCAACCAATCAAAGCGTAATATGCTGATATGCTAAGGCTGCTCAACCGCTTGCTATGATGTGCACTGACCACCAGGGGGCAGATGCTCCAACTGGTAAGTTAGCTTACTGCTGGGGTCTGGCCGATGGGGACTGAGTGAGACAGACTGGACACGCCCTGGAGCCCTCCTGGGGTCCCTCCCTGGCTGGCCAACCTCCTGTGTCCCTCCCTGGCCCCGATCGTGCACTAGTGGGGTCCCTTGGCCTGGCATGCACCTTCTCACAATCCTAGACCCCTTGGGGGGATGTTGGAGAGCCGGTTTCGGCCCAATCCCACAGGCCAGGCCAAGGGACCCCACTGGTGCACTAATTCGTGCAATGGGCCTCTAGTAATTAGATAAATGAGATATTATAAAGGTGAAGTTGGATCAGGTTGTCTATGTAGGTGAAAACAATCTAGGCCAGTGGTCGGCAAACTGCGGCTCGCGAGCCACATGTGGCTCTTTGGCCCCTTGAGTGCGGCTCTTCCACAAAATATGTACAGTGCGATTGAAACTTCGTGGCCCATGCGCAGAAGTCGGTATTTTGTGGAAGAGCCACACTCAAGGGGCCAAAGAGCCGCATATGGCTCGCGAGCTGCAGTTTGCCGACCACTGATCTAGGCCAAAGAGCTATAGCTCCAGTAGTACTTCTGGAAATCCTTACTGAGTAACCTTAGGCCAAATCTGGTCTGAAAACAAATCTCTTACCTCAAGGTTAAAGCTGCATCTCTATAAATTCAAAGTATAGAGTTATAAGAAGTTGTTATGAAATGATCTAGTAACTTCTCTTTCATTCTCTAGTTATAGATTTTCCATACATGCCCTGAGCTCACAGGTTTAAGGTCCTAGATGGCTATGATTCATGTGTACATCAAAATGACATTTTTCGAAAAGTGGTTTTTACCTTTTGTTTGGAGCTTTTATTCAGCTTGATTTTGTGCTCAGTTGATATTGCCATTCAACCAATCAGCATTGTTGACCTGCTGCTTTGTGCTTAACCTAGTCCCAGCAGGATTCACATCATCGCAGTCTTTAAAGTGGTGTGCCCTTTGTAAAATATTTGAAAATTTATACCAGCTGCACAGAGAAATGGTCTAGAACTGGACTTAGATCACCTAGATTGAGTCCTACTGTGGTTGGCAGTTAGACAGACATGAGCAGACCAAAGATGCTGGGGCAGATACAGAAGGTCACTCTGGTCCAAAGCCCTGGGTGCTTAGCAAGGAGAAGAACTGGGAAAACAAGGACCTCACCCGCTGGGTAACCTTTCCTTCTCTAGCATATTGCTGGTCAGGTGGTTTAGACCCCCTAACCTTTCACATCGATGGTCATGTGGTTGGGGCCCTCGCTGACCTTGCCTCCCCTGGCATGTTGCTAGTAATGCCCGTTAGACCCCCTTAGACAGGGAATGAACAAGGGGGTCAGAGAATAGCCCAGGACAATGAAGTTTTGACCCACATCAAATATGTCTAGGCCTCAGCTGTGTTTCAGTGCTTGGCCCAGAAAAGCAACAAAACCAGACAAGCTATACTATGGCTGATATCAGGACCAGCTGCATTGACTAGTGACCCCCTCCCTGGAGCTGACCAATCAGTGGACACACCTGGAAAGCTAATGAAATTCCGTTGAGATATTGAGACCCCCCTCTGGGGCTCTCCCTAAAAATCTCCATCCTTAACAGCCCTTCGGAGGAGGGCCAGTGAGCTCTCCCTGGAGTTGGCCCACTCCTTTCCCCTTCCCCTTTTCTTCCCTCCCTGGCGGGTTAGCTTTACCTTTCTCTTTCCTAAGCTCCAAGGACTCTTCCTTTGCCTCTGTAACTTGTTTCCTAAGCCCATTTCTCCTACGGCTCACTTCTTTTACCTCTGTGACATTCTAAATAAACTTTTTCTTACAGTTTCAGTTGTGGTTCTGAATTCTTTCTTAGCCAGAACTCAAATACCGAGGTTGCTGAACCGAGGTCCGGTCTGGCTCCACTGGTCTGACGCCTGGTGTCATTCTTGCCGCCAGCACTACCTCTGATATTTACTGTGACCCCCCGCCCCCCCTTACCTATTTATTTTAATCCCAGTATTCTTATCTGTAACATGGTAATAATTATAATTTCCACCCACCCTATAACATTAGTAGGCTTTTCTCATTTGAAGTAGTGGGTGTAAAAGCATTTTCTAAACTATAAAACACTGTACAAATATGAAGTGTTTGTGTGTATGTTTTACTAAAAAACCTCATTTCTTGTTTTATCTGATACCCACAGCAACTCATTTTCTGTTGTGGAGGCTGAGGAAAGTAAATTGTTCAAGGTCTCACAGCTGGGAAGTGGCAGGGATGAGTGCGGAACTAAGTCTTCCTAAGTATGTGTTACATCCTAGCATAACATCTCTGTCAGTTGTTCTCAACCCAGATGACACATCTGAGTCACTCATGATGCTTTTAAAAAATACAGATGCTTGGGTTTCAGCCAGACTTTGGACCCAGAATTTCCAGAGGGGTCCTTTTGGGTCTCTAAGAAGACTTGGGGGATAAGAAAGGAGAGTTCTCTGTGGGCTGTGGTGGTGACTGGGATGGGAGTCGGCAGTGGGGATATGTCTGTGGGCATCACCTAATGCTGACCTCCAGGGTGGCTTCAGTGTGTGCCTGGGGGAATGCGTAAATGATGGGAAGAAGCTGTCACTCAGGGCCTGTAATAGGTGGTGCTGAGCTGCAGAATTCCGTGTGGGAGAGCCTGGTTCCTGTGGTCAGGGCCTGGAGCCTATGGTTTATTCTAAGAAGTCCTGCAGCTTTTCGTTTGGAATCTTTTTCTGGCTACATTTTCACAACCAAAGTGGAATTATCTGAGCTTGGGAAGCATTTAGCAAAGTTAATTTTAAAACTGGACTACGTCAGTGTTTATCTCTCCAAGTTTGGAGTGTTTTACTGCCTTGAGTTCAGATTAGCTCGGCTGAACCAATGAGAGGTGCTTCTTAAAAATAAATCTTTTAAAAATATAAATAAGGCCAGTGCCTTGTGCTGAAAATGGATGGCTGTACAACAACATGAGACTTGAAATTGTCAGCCTCATGTGTCAGCGAGCTGAGTGGACTAGGCCACAGGTAGGGTTAAGATTAGGATGTGTGAGGTTGTATGCTTGTTTCTCCACTTTATGTCCTCAAGCCAGTGATCTCTAGTTACAGGAAATCAGGATGATTCTGCTTTCTATTCAGCCAGTTTTCTGTTAATGAGTGAGATAGGAAATATGACTCTAACACTCTTCCCTTCTCTTAAGCATCTTAAAACAACAAATACTATTTGTTATCTCAGTTTTTGAGGGTCAGGAATCCAGCTGGGAAGTTCTGACCCAGGTATCTCATGAGGTTAACCTAGATATGTCTCCGATACTTTCTTATGTTAAAGATAACTCAACTTACAAAGGTAACTTTAGTGATCCTCAAAATAACAATAACAATAATAAAAAAATAGTTTATAACAGTCATAACACAGCAGTAATAACCTTAAAATAGTAACAACAATAGCATAGGTACTATTTTCTTTTGGGCCATGATTTTTGTCCTCAAGAATTTTACATCTTAGGTTAGGAGGTAAGTCTTAAAAAACCCCAAAGAATCATTCTAGATAGGAAATAACTAAATGCTGACTCAGTGTCTTGGGAATTCACAGAGGGAGGAAAGGTCAGGAAATCCATTGGGAAGAAGTGGGACTTGAACCAGTCTTTAAAAGATGGCTGAATGTTTAAAGGGATAATGAGAGGAAGAGGTGCTGTATATGAAGGTACTATGGGAGGTACTGCATATGAAGCAAAGCCACCTTCAGCAGTACCCTGTGTGTTTATGTGTTAAAGGACTTCATTTCCCTGGGGCTCTGTTCTTGTAGACTGCTCATCCGATGAGCCATTCTGTTTGTGACTTCTTTACCAAAATTCATTTTGCACTTGCCATTCCAAGCCTATGATGATATATTAACATAATATAAATAATATGTAAAAATATAGTGATATATAAATATAAATAAAATATAAAAATAACAGTTATTCTTAAGACACTTTTAAGTAACTAGATCAAAAGAAATTTAGGCACAGAAAGCAATTCCAAAGCCCTGCAACGTGTCCCATGCATTCCTGTAAGCAAGACAGATGGATTTATGTCATAAATGACAGCTTAATTTCGGCCTTGATAAGTCCTTAGCCTTCCCTCTCAAAGCAGCTGCTTCTGGAAGATACATTGTCAAGTGGGTAAATAGCTAAAACCTGTGGTCTTTTCAGATTGATTTCTTTTACCTAGTAATGTGCATGTATGGTTCCTCTTTTTATGGCTTGATAGATCATTTCTTTTTTATTTTTAAAAATATTTTTTTTTTTTTTACTTCAGAGAGGAAGGGGGGGGGGGGGAAAAAAATATCAATTAGTTGCCTCCCACACTCGCCCAGAATGGGGCCAGGGCCCCACACTGGGGATCGAGCCCACAACCCGGGCACGTGTCCTGACCAGTGATGGCACCGTGACCTCCTGGTTCATAGGTCGACACTCAACCACTGAGCCACGCCAGCCAGATGATCATTTATTTTTAGTGCTGAATAGTATTCTACTTTCTGGAGGTGCTACAGCTTACTTATCCATTCATCCACGGAAGGACATCTTGGTTGGTTCCAAGTTTGGGTAATTATAAATAAAGCTGATATAGACATCTATGTGCAAGTTTTTGTGTGAACATAAGTTTTCAGCTCATGTGGCTAAATACCAACAAGTGTGATTGCTTGATTGTATGGAAAGAATATGTTTAATTTTGTAAGAAACTGCAACCTGTCTTCCAAAATGACTGTTCTATTTTGCATTCCCACCAGCAACGAATGAAAGTTTTTGATGCTCCACATCCTCATCAGCATATGGTGTCACTTTTTGATTTTGGCCATTCTAACAGGAGTGGAGTGCTACTTCATTGTTGTTTTAGTTTGCAGTTCCCTAATGATATATGATGTTGAGCATCTTTTCCATTTGTATATCTTCTTTGGCAATGTGTGTACCCATGTCTTTTGCTCATTTTCTTAATCGAGTTGTTTTCTTATTGTTGAGTTTTAAGAATTCTTTGTGTATTTTGGATAATGGTTCCACCACTGATCAGCTGCCTCTTGCATGCCCCACACTGGGGATCGAGCCCACAACCCGGGCACGTGTCCTGACCAGTGATGGCACCGTGACCTCCTGGTTCATAGGTCGACACTCAACCACTGAGCCACACCAGCCAGATGATCATTTATTTTTAGTGCTGAACAGTATTCCACTTTCTGGAGGTGCCATAGCTTACTTATCCATTCACCCACGGAAGGACATCTTGGTTGGTTCCAAGTTTGGGTAATTATAAATAAAGCTGATATAGACATCTATGTGCAAGTTTTCAGCTCATGTGGCTAAATACCAACAAGTGTGATTGCTTGATTGTATGGAAAGAATATGTTTAATTTTGTAAGAAACTGCAACCTGTCTTCCAAAATGATTGTACTATTTTGCATTCCCACCAGCAACGAATGAAAGTTTTTGATGCTCCACATCCTCATCAGCATATGGTGTCACTTTTTGATTTTGGCCATTCTAACAGGAGTGGAGTGCTACTTCATTGTTGTTTTAGTTTGCAGTTCCCTAATGATATATGATGTTGAGCATCTTTTCCATTTGTATATCTTCTTTGGCAATGTGTGTACCCATGTCTTTTGCTCATTTTCTTAATCGAGTTGTTTTCTTATTGTTGAGTTTTAAGAATTCTTTGTGTATTTTGGATAATGGTTCTTTATTAAATATATCTTTTGCAAATATTTTCTCCCTGTCTGTGGTTTGTTTTCTCATTCCCTTGATTCTTAAACTTTTATTTTTAAATATGTTTTTTAAAAATTAAATCTTTATTGTTGAAAGTATTACATATGCCCCCTTTTTACTCCCATGGACCCCTCCTAGCCCGCCCCCAACCCCTACTTCAGGCCTTCATCATCCTACTGTCTGTGTCCATGGGTTATGCATATATGCACACAAATTGATCTTTGGTTGATCTCTTCCCACTAACCCACTCACCCCCACCTTCCCTCTGAGATTCCACAGTCTGTTCCAGGCTGCTGTGTCTCTAAATCTATTTTGTTCATCAGTTTTAAATACGTTTTTATTAATTTCAGATAGAGGAAGGGAGGAGAGAGGGATAGAAACATCAATGATGCGAGAGAATCATTGATCGACTGCTTCCTGCATGCCCTCTACTGGTTATCAAGCCACACAACATGGGCATGTGCCCTGACAGGGAATCAAACCATGATCTCCTGGTTTATGGGTCAATGCTCAACCACGGAGCCACACCGGCTGGGCTTATTTTATCTGTTTTAATTTTTATTGATTTTATTGGGATGATATTGGTTAATGAAATTATATAGGTTTCAAGTATACAATTCTATAACACATCATCTGTCTATTATATTGTGTGTTCACTTTCCCTCTAGTAATAACCATACTGTTATCTGTGTCTGTAATGTGTTTCCCCCTCCCTCCAGCTTAATCCCTTCACCTTTTTGCCCCAGCCCCCCAAGTCCCCTCCCTTCTGACAGCTGTCAGTCTGTTCTCTGTATCTATGAGTCTGTTTCTATTTTATTTGTTTGTTTTATTCATTAGATTCCACATATAAGAGAAATCATATGATATTTGTCTTTCTTGATTGGCTTATTTCACTTAGTATAATACTTGCCAGGTCCATTCATACTGTCACAAAAGGTAAGATTTCCTTCTCTTTTATAGCCGAGTAGTATTTCATTGTGTAAATGTACCACAGATTTTTTTATCCACTCATCTACTGATGGGCACTTGGGCTGCTTCCAAATCTTAGCTATTGAAAATAACGCTGCAGTGAATATAAGGGTGTATATATTCTTTTGAATTAGTGTTTCAGGTTTCTTTGGATATATTCCCAGAAGTGGGATTGCTGGGTTATAAGGCAGTTCCATTTTTTAATTTTTTGAGGAACCTCCATTCTGTTTGCCATAATGGCTGCACCAATCTGCAGACCCACCAACAGTGCATGAGGGGTCCCCTTTCTTCACTTCCTCACCAATGCTTGTTGTTTGTTGATTTATTGATGATAGACATTCTGACAGGTGTGAGGTGATATCTCATTGTGGTTTTAATTTGCGTCTCTCTGATGGTTAGTGATGTTGAGCATCTTTTCATATGTCTCCTGACCATCTGTATGTCCTCTTTGGTGAAGTGCCCATTCAAGTCCTTTGCCCAATTTTTAATTGGATTGTTGTTGTTTTTTGTGTGTTGTTATAAAAGTTCTTTATAAATTTTGTGTATTAACCCCTTATTAGATGTGTCATTGGTGAACATGTTCTGGCATTTAATGGGTTGTCTTTTCATTTTGCTGATGGTTTCCTTTGCTGTGCAAAAGCTTTTTAGTTTGATGTATTTCCCTTTGTTTATTTTTCTTTGTTTCTCTTGCCCAAGGAGATATATCAGAAAAAATATTGCTAAGAAAATGTCTGAGATTTTACCACCTGTGTTTTCTTCTAGGATTTTCATGGTTTTGTGACTTACATTTAACTCTTTTTAATATATATATATATATATATTTCTTTATTGATTTCAGAGAGGAAGGGAGAGGGAGAGAGAGAATCATTGATCGGCTGCTTCCTGCACACCCCTACTGGGGATTGAGCCCGCAACCCAGGCATGTGCCCTTGGCCGGAATCAAACCTGGGACCCTTCAGTCCGCAGGCTGACACTCTATCCACTGAGCCAAGCCGGCCAGGGCTTACATTTAAGTCTTTAATCCATTTTGAGTTTATGTGTGTGTGGTGTGAGAAGGTGGTCTAGTTTAATTTTTTTCATCTATCTGTTCAATTCTCCCAATATCATTTATTGAATAGACTGTCTTTACCCCACTGTATGTTCTTGCCTCCTTTGTCAAATATTAATTGACTCTAAAGGCGTGGGTTTATTTCTGTGCTTACTATTCTGTTCCATTGGTCTATAAGTCTGTTTTTGTGCCAGTACCATGCTGTTTTTATTACTATGGCCTTATAGTATAATTTGATATCGGGTAGCGTGATTCCTTCAACGTTGTTCTTCTTTCTCAAGATTGCTGTGACTGTTTGGGGTCTTTTGTGGTTCCATATAAATTTTTGGAATATTTGTTCTAGTTCTTTGAAATACACCATTGGTATCGTGCTAGGAATTGCATGGTATTATAGATTGCTTGGGATAGTATAGACATTTTAATGTTGATAATTCTTCCTATCCATGAACACTGTATGTGCTTGCACTTATATGTATCTTCTTCAGTTTTTTTCTTCAGTGTTTTATAATTCTCTGAGTGCATGTCTTTTACATCCTTGGTTATGTTTATTCCAAGGTATTTTTGGGGGGGTGGGGGGTGGGGGATGCAATTGTAAATGGGATTGTTTTCTTAGCTTCCCTTTCTGATAGTTCATTATTGGTGTAGAGGTGAAACGGATTTCCGGATATTTATTTTTCAGCCTACTTTACTGAATTTATCAGTTCTACTAGTTTTTTGTGTGGGATCTTTAGGGTTCCTTATATACAGTATGATGTTATCTGCAAATAATGACAGTTTTACTTCTTCTTTTTAAATTTGGATGCCTTTTATTTCTTCTTCTTGTCTAATTGCTATGGCTAAAACTTCCAGTACTATGTTGAATAAGAGTGGTGTTAAGTGAAATAAGCCAGTCAATGAAGGAAAAATACCACATGATCTCACTCATTCATGGATAATAAAGACCATTACAAACTTTTGAACAATAATAGATACAGAGGCAGAGCTGCCTCAAACTGATTGTCAAACTGCAGTGGGAAGGCCAGAGAGGGTTGGGGGGCAGAAGGGAGGGGAGTAAGAGATCAACCGAAGGACTTGTATGCATGCATATAAGCATAACTAATGGACATAAGACACTGGGGGGTAAGGGAGGGCAGGGGATTGTCATTATAATATTTTTTAAAAAAGAATAATAAAAATAAAAAAAGAGTGGTGAAAGTGGACATCCCTGTCTTGTTCCTGATGTTAAGGGAAACACTTAGTTTTTGCTCATTGAGTATGATGTTGCCTGTGGGTTGATTCTCAAACTTTTATATACACACGAATCATTAGGGATCTTATTAAAATTTAGATTCTGACTCAATAGTCTATGGTGGAGTTTGAGATATTAAAATTTAGATTCTGATTCAACAGTCTTATGGTGGAGTTGGAGATTCTACATGTTGATGCTGACTGATGCTGCTTTGAATAGCAAGTCTATAGATTACTCTAACTGTTGTTTTCATTGGAGAGGACCAGAATGCAGATGATAGGCAACTCTTAGAATGATTCAGGCCACAGATAACTGCCTGAAATAGGGTGGTGGCAATGAAGAGAGAGAAGAGTGGATAAATTTGACCACTGTGTAGAAGATAAATGCATTGAGAGAGAGCAGAATCATAACCAGCAGCAATCCCTGAGAGGCAGAGTGACAGAATAGAAAGGCTATAGAGCTGGAAGTCTGAAAACCTTAGTTCTGGTCCCACATTTGCTTCTGAATTGCTCTGTGACGTTGGGCTGGTTACTTAATTTCTTGAAACGTTTGTTTCTTCTGTCAAATGGGCACCATAATCACTGCCCTGCTTGTCACACTGTTGTTTTGAGACTCTAGAGAACTAATATATGTGAAAGTGCCTTGTAATCACTAGAGCATGATACAAATACAAAACTAATTACATCTTCAGTGACCTTATTTCCAAATAAGGTCACATTCTGAGGCACTAAGAGTTAGGACTTATCTTTGGGGAGACACGATTCAACCCCTAACAAGGGTCCTTCAGCACTATAACTTTTCTGCGAGGTCAGCAGGACTGTAGTGAACATCTACTCTATGCCAGACCCTACAAGTATTTGGACTTAATGAGCCTTTAAGGTCTTAACCTAGGGAGGCAGCATAGCATAGTGGTATAGAGATCAGGCTCTGAGCCAGACTGCCTGGGCTTGGGTCTTGGGACTGCCAATTACTAATCATGTGATTTTGGGCAAATAACTTAATCTTATTTATCTGTAAAATAAGGATGATAGTACCTGAGTGATAGAGTTGCTGTGAGGCTAAAGTTAATTAATACATATAAAAGAATTTGAGCCATTGCCTGGTAAGCACCTGATAAAATATTAATGACTCGCATTATTAAATCTACTTCCAAATATAAAATTCTGTAATTGAACCTTAAAGAAGTCCATAATCAAAGACCTAGTAAGTAGGCCGCAGGCTATAGAAGCTCATTGAATAGAGGATGTCAGGGCTGGAAGTGTCCTTAGAGACAACCTACTTGAGCCTTCTCTCTTTACAGATGGGTGGGAAAATAGGATTCAGAAGAAGGAAGTGACTTTCCCTGGATCAGATGGCTCATTAGTAGTAGAAACAGGACTATTAACTCCGATGAGTGTTCTTTCTGTGCCTCCCTTACTTTAGTTTGACAAAAAAGTAAGTCTTCACTCGTGCATTGAGCATCTATTCCAATTTAAGCCCAGCATTGGGCTCTGTAAATACAGATATGAAATAGATAATTCTTGGCCTCTAAAGGAGCCTACAGATCAACAAAGAGCTAAATAAGCCTAAAAATGTAATAATGTTTCTGTTTTTAAAATTTCCTTTTCTCTTTCTTTTGCAGCAAATAAAAAGAAGGAGAAGGAGCGGCCAGAGATTTCTCTTCCTTCAGATTTTGAGCACACGATTCACGTTGGGTTTGATGCTGTCACAGGGGAGTTTACAGTAAGTCCCAAGCCACAGAAAGGCCTTCAGAGTTCTGGCTGTGCACCGTGAGAGGCAATCCTTTCTAGTCTTCCTGATGCTTCTGTCTGCTCGAGACCCTCATTGCTATCTTCTTTTATTCACGAGAGGGACACTTGACGAGTCTCCAAAATTGCACCGAAGAATCCTTTGAATCTTCATTTCTTAAATAGAGCTCTGTGAGGTGGCCTTTTGGCGGCAGGCTCTGTTCCGGGCACTGATGGTGCGGAGACAAATCAGACATGGTTCCTATTCCAAAGGAGGATTAGCCTGGTGAAGGAGCAAAATCTCAAGAAGTGACTAATACAATGAGATAAGTCTTATAAAAGAGGCTTGTGCCGCACTCTGAGGGCACAGGGAGGAATGACTAAATTGCCCTTGGCTGCTAGCAGGTATCAGAGGAACGCTGATTTTCCTTCAGGGCCCCCTGTGACTATCCTCCTGACAGCTTTGCGTGTCTCTCTTACAGGGGATGCCAGAACAGTGGGCCCGCTTGCTTCAGACATCAAATATCACTAAGTCGGAGCAGAAGAAAAACCCGCAGGCTGTGCTGGATGTGTTAGAATTCTATAACTCCAAGAAGACCTCCAACAGCCAGAAGTACATGAGCTTTACAGGTACAAGATTGTGAACAGGGCAGCCTGGGAAAAAGGGTTTTCTTGTGGGTGGAAAAGAGCCCCCTGCCTGTTGGCCTGGGGTGAGAGAGGAAAGTATTGGAAAGAGTGGAGATGGTACTTTCACTAAGACAGGGTTAGCCAAGGCAATGGGTTTTGCATTAAACTTGAATCTTTACTCTGAAACTGCACATTTAAAAGATGTGACATGTAAAGACATACACTTTGTGCTAGATGATCTAACTTCTGACACTCACTAGCCTTTAACTGTCACTTCATTTCTTTGAGCCTCAAAATGGGAGTAATAATTCCTATCTCTGGAGGTTGTAGTGAGGAAAAAATGAGCTCATTGATGCGAAAGTCCTTCATAGGTTATAAATGACACCATGGAAATGTAGCTGTCATTATCATCAGTATCTTTAATATTGTTGTTAATTTAATAACACATTTAATGTATATCTTTTAAGTAGGCAAGCCCAATTTCTTCATCAAGGCACTGATTTTTATTAGTCAAGTGAAAAACAGGTCTGTAATAATAAATGTGCTTTAGATGTACTGTCTATATAAGGGACTATGTTTTTCAGGGTTGTCTTTTATAGCAGAATTGAGATTAGAAGCCAGGTCCTCTAATCCTCTACCAGCACCCTTTAAGTTTACTACTTGCCTCTAGTAACTTCATTTGGAGAACCTCTTTTTATAGTAGAGAAATTTTCTTTTCCTAGACAAGTCATGAGAAGGCCTACATTTCTGGAGACTTACCTTTTGTAAAGCATCTTAGAATGTTAGAGCAAGAAATAGCCCTAGTATGTATATCACTTCCAGTTCCCCATGTTTTGCAGACAAAGCCAAAAAAGGCTTTTCTGATGTGTCTGATTTAGTGGCAGAGCTGGTCTCTTACCTCCGAGTTCAGTGCTCTTTCCAGAGTCCATGCTGTCTTTTTAGAAGGGCAGTATTACTGGGGAAGGTGAGAACCAGGATGAACTAGCCAATTTTGAAGGATGCTTTCCCAGCAAGTATCTGGCTTGTATCAAAGGGCACAGATGGCGAGGATGACAGACTGCAGCTTCGCTCATGCTGCCATGGTGGTGCCCAGGAGAGGGTCATGCATGTTCCCAGCAGTATTTCCTTCTTCACGTCTGGCCCCGCTGGGTCTGTCTTACTTTTCACATTGGAGGACTGGGGCATTCCAAGGAGGAATTGGGGTTGAGGGGTGGTGCGGGGCGAGTTTTCTAGGCAGGAGATTAGAGCTTGTGTTTTAGGGATTTTGTCGTGGAGATATGAGATTAGAGCTGGCTTTGAAAGCCTCAGCTTCAAAGTCTTTGGAAGACTTTCTGCTTTATGTTTACATGTGTGTAGATGTAGACAAGTGCCATATATGTATATGGAAGCGTAGCTCTGTGGGTTTGTATATATTTGGAATTAAAGCCCACTTAAGTATTCATGAATGAATGCTTATACAATCCAGGTAATTGTGTGTATACTCATCTATGTATGCATATGTGAGTAACATTGAGTACTGGTATATGTGTGTGTACACATGCATGTGCATGCAGGATTTTTAACTTTCTAGAAGTTGAAGACCAGGACCAACTCCAGGCAATCTTTTATGTTTGACATGGTTTATTAAAGTCATCTTTCTCCTTTTTCTGTTTCCCCTCTTCTCATACTATTATGCTAACACTATCTCAATCTATATATGCTTGTATATGAGTGATCGCATTTGATTCTCATCATGGCCTTGTAGGATTGGTAGGGCAAGGATTATTATCCCCAGTTTACAGACTCAGAGAAATTAATTAGGCTTAGAGAAACTAAGTGAATTGCTTTGGGTGATTCAACTGATATTTGATGGAAGTGTGTTTTAAATTCGGGTCTTTCAATCCATTGCGGTTTATAACCCAAGCATAATCTTCCAAGCCAATTTTTGTCAACTTTTCTATTTTTTTCAGCATTTTATTTTCTGTGCTGATTAACAAAAAGTAGTATAGGGAATTTAGCTCCACGTTGCCAGTGATTTATGTAATCTTTTTAAAAAATATATTTTTTATTGATTTCAGAGAGGAAGGGAGAGGAAGGGAGAGGAAGGGAGAGGAAGGGAGAGATAGAAACATCAATGATGAGAGAGAATCATTGAATGGCTGCCTCCTGCATGCCCCCCACTGGTAATTGAACCTGCAATCTGGGCCCTTGACCAGAATCGAACCCGAGACCCTTCAGTCCATAGGCCAACATTCTATCCACTAAGCCAAACCGGCCAGGGTGATTTATGTAATCTTGAACCTGTTTCTTTTCTCTGAACCTTAGATTCCTCATTGGTAAAATGAAGGGATTGGAAGTCCTCTCTGCTCTGTCGTTCTGTGCTGTGGAATTTGATTTTGATATGTAGACATGGTACATCTCAGTTAAAAGGAGCAATGCTTACTTGTTTCTTATATGGACCAGATATGTTTATTATCAGAATACCCAGTCCTCAAAAACACTAGCATCAGGTTGGGGTTGTGCAGTGAGGACATAGTATTGTGCTTTGTTTTGCCCTAAGCTGATGTTCTTTTGGACAAGAAGAACCAATGTGTTATGTTTAAAGTACATCCTGAATTGATTTCACCAGAGTACAGCTGGCTATTCAGGGTTTGTTTTAAGAACATTTTGTCATAGCTTTTGGGTCCATTATTTGTCATAGGACAGAAGAAGTACTACCTGGCACTTTCTTATATAATGGAAATTGGGGTCTTGGACATTCTCTGGGCTTTGTTCTTGGTGAGGAATGTATTGGATTTGGTAGAATATTTTTCCTCTTTAATTCCAGAAAAGTCACTTGAACCAGCAAAGTCACTTTCTTCTTGGGTCTTTAGGAATTAAAGAATAAAGCCAAATGCAGTACTTGGTCTTTAAACTTATTTTCTTGCTAAAATCTCCATTGAGTGTATGTTTCATATTTCATTAAATCTAAGGTATCACTGATTTTAAGAGGCATCATTATTTTATATACCACTAAAGAAAAAAGGTTGCCAATTAAAATATGAAATACGCCCTGGCTGGGTGGCTCATTTGGTTGGAACATCATCCTGCACACCAAAAGGTTGTGGGTTTGATCCCCAGTCAAGGTGCGTACAGGAAGCCACTGATCGATGTTTCTCACATAGGTATTTCTCTTTCTCTCTCTCTCTCTCTCTCTCTCTCTCTCATTTCCTCTCTCTCTAAAAATCTAAAAATATATCCTTGGGTGAGGAATTAAAAAAAAAAGTCTTTATAGGACACATCTCTGTTTTAGAAATGTTAATGTGAAAAAACGTACATCTCAGAATCAGTGAAATATGGTAATTACCTTACTGTGGAAGCTTGAATCTATTATTAGAAACAAGATTCTGCCTTTAATTAGACTTGACATGATTAATGCCTCTCATTTCCTGAGCCTTCGTCTTTCTCTCCCTGTGGGGAATAGACATGAATGTGGAGGATCCTTTCTAGAAGCCCAAGCTGCAGGCTGGTCATAATTTGTCATGGGTGCTCAGGACAACCCGGCCATGAATCCTCTTTCTTTTAGATTCAGGCCTGATGACGATAGAGTTGCTGATGTGGATACAGTTCTATCCTAGTATTTAGAGTTTGACCATAATTCAGATCTTGACTCCTATTTCATAACTGTGTGTACCCTGGGCAGATTACTTAACATCTCTGAACCTCAGTTTCCAAATCTATAAAAGGAAACATAATAAGAGCACTCAGAAATCTATTGAGGATAAGGGAGGTAATGTGTATAATGTGCCTAGCATGGTATTGGGCCCATAGTACCAGGAATACTGTTGTCATTCTCTGAGCCTGGCAAGGGCTTGACTGGCTAGGCTTCCTTAGCTCTCAAGAACAGATGCACTGTAATCGTTTACTGACTGAGTCCCTGGTCTTTTTTCCTTTGCAGATAAATTAGCTGAGGATTATAATTCTTCTAACACTTTGGTAAGTCTTCATTTCCTCTATTCTGATATGGGCAGGTGTGGTGGTTAGGGATTGAAGACAGTGTGGCAGATGCATAGTTTGAACCATGTTTCCCTCATCTTGGTCACTCCCACACTCTGGGCCCCAGAGTCCCTGTCTGTACAGGGAACTGCAAAGGAATTGGACTCAATCAGTAGATACCCCTTCCAGCTTAAAAAAATTTTTTTTAATGTTCTAGAAATCCTAACCTTGGAACCAGAAGAACTGGCTTTTAGGCTCAGTTTTTCATTTGCCTTTAAAAGCCAGTTTCTGAGCTTGAGTTTTTTAATCAATAAAAAGAGGATGACATACTTTGCCTTACCTGGACATGTCTTCGAAAACCTGAATTTAGAAGAGAAGTCCCTCTCTTTGGTTTGGGTATACAAAACCAGGATTAGGCCTGATTGTTGAGGGCAGCATATTCTGTCCACTTAAGGCAGTGGTTCTCAACCTTCTGGCCCTGTAAATACAGTTCCTCATGTTGTGACCCAACCATAACATTATTTTCGTTGCTACTTCATAACTGTAATGTTGCTACTGTTATGAATCGTAATGTAAATATCTGATAAGCAGGATGGTCTTAGGCGACCCCTGTGAAAGGGTCGTTCGACCGCCAAAGGGGTCGTGACCCACAGGTTGAGAACCGCTGATTTAAGGTGTCCCCTGAAGTTGTAGTGAATGCCCTGTCTTAGGAAGGGCTGGAGAGTAAAACTCAATAACTTCAAAGATCCCTCTGCCTCTTCCAGCTTACAAGTTCTATTTTCCAGAGCAAGTAAAATATGTTGATATGTTTGAAAGGGTCTCTAAATAGTAAGCTGTTATCATATATATGATAACTGCTGTTCTTTACAACCTGATGCTGTCTGTGTACAGAGGTGGTTATGTCATATTGATCTGCTAAACACTTGCAAAAACCCCTACTCTGTGCCAGGTCTTGTGGAGAAGTGGCAATATGGGCATGAATCCGACATTGTCCCAATGTCCGATAATCTCCTAGCCTTGTGAGGGACATGAAGACGACAGTAAACAGTTACAGTGCTGTGTGCTGGAAGGTTATGGGGGCCAGGGGTTAGGTCTGATTTGCTTATTGCTGTATGCTTGGCATCTGGCAGGTAACCACTTACTGAATGAAACCGGATGTATAAGGAAAGTTTCTTGATGAGAGTCTGAGCTAAATGAGTTAGTTGTCGCAGGGGTCCTCAAACTTTTTAAACAGGGGGCCAGTTCACTGTCCCTCAGACCGTTGGAGGGCCGGACTATAGTTTTAAAAAAAACTATGAACAAATTCCTGTGCACACTGCACATACCTTATTTTGAAGTAAAAAAACAAAACGGGAACAAATACAATATTTGTATTTGCATGTGGCCCGCGGGCCGTAGTTTGAGGACCCCTGCTTTAGAATGTCTTGTATTTTATTTTCTGCTACCTTCTACTTGAATGTCAATTCTCCATCTCTTCTTCTAAAGTCAAACTCAGATTCTGCCTTTTGCGTGAAGCCTTCCCCAACAAGGCAGGAAGTAAGCTTCTAAGGGCATTGCTTCTTCCTCTAGGTAGCAATGTATCACAGTGACTTAAGCAGGAGAGTAGTAAGTTCTAACACAGTGTCGAGTCATCGTTAAAATAGTTTGAACCATGTTTCCAGGAGTGTGGATTGGTTTACCCTGAGTCATTTATACTGTCATCATTTATAAAAAATGTTCACCTGTCCAATGCCTAATAGCACACTCAGTCCTTTCTCATTTACTATTTCTTTTAATCCTCACGGGCGTTGATGAGGTCAGTTATTATTTTTGCTTTATAGTTGATAAAACTGAACTTGAGAAGGGTTGATGGCAATAGGTATCAGATTCCCAGTCTGCGTTGCTTTCCCCTATTCACTCTTTCATCAAATGGAAGATATATAATTAAAAGATGGGGAAGCATTTGCAAATGTTAAGATCTTTGGGAGGTTCTTACCACTGTTGAATAGTGAATTATTGGAGAAAGCTGAGCGGTGCTTTGTGGTTCATATATCTTTATGTTTTTATGGGAGGAGTGGCAGCTCTCATATATTGAGTGGCTGATATGTGCCAGGCACTGTGCTAATAATTAGACCTCACAATTACCTTGTGAAAAAAGTATTTTTATTCCCGTTTCACAGGTAGAAAAACAGTTTCCTGGAGACTCATAATTAGCTATTATGGCAGAACCAGATTAGAACGAGGGTCTTCTGAGTGCTATTCCAGGGTTCTTTTCTCACCGAGGCAGGGAACTGAGAAAGAAGATGGCAGAGAGGTCTTATAAAGGAGACTTCAGTAAGGCCATTGCCGGGTTGTTCATTAGTGAGGAGGAGGAGGGGCCCTGGGGCTCAGGCCATATGGCAGAGAGGAAACACCTGCTTGCTAAAAACCTGTACTGGTTTAGTAGCTACAATTAAAGGCACTCAGGCCGTCAAGGACATTTTCTCTCCCGATTCAGAACATTTGTCCCTGTGGCTCAGTACACGATATCCTTGCTAGTTTTACCTGAGGGATATGGTTTCTATTGTGGTAGCATGTCATTATTTCCCATATTGGTTTCATACAGGTGATTTCATTTGATTTGTGAAATAATTGGACAGGATTGTTATCCCCATAACAGAAGTTAAGAAATTGAGACTCAGAGAAATTAAATGACTTGCTCCCTACCCTTGAATGAGCTAATAGTGGAAACCAATGCAAAATTCAGTTCCCCTGATTATTCATTTATTCCTTCATAAAATAAATATTTACTTAGCACCTCCTTTGTGCCAAGGTGTTCGTGATACAAAAATGAATATGCACTATCTCAGTCCTTGAGGGAAAAATTAACAGCAGACTAGAGGGAGAAAGGCTGCAAGAGAGGTATAAATAATGTACATTGGGGGTCATATTTAATGGATTGATTTATTCTGCCTAGTAGTACAGAGAAGTGTGAACAGAGTTCTTGGGACTGAATGATTTGTTCATTTAATAGACATGATTATTAAGGGCTTCTGGCTCTAAAATTTTATTTGTGGCATTGGTCTGAGATCTCAGATGGTATGCCTTGTAATTGCTGAATTCTCATTTATGAAATGAACACCTACTGTGTGATAGATTGGGGAGTCAAAGACTGGTAAGGTTTTTGCTCTTGATCTCACAAATTCGTGAGGAAACAGGACACATAAACAAGGATTTATAATATAGTGTCAGGTAAACACAGGTAATGATACCAGGCAGAGAAAAGAGCAATGCTTTTAAAAAAACTTTTTATTTACTTATTGTGAGAGAGACATCGATTTGTTGTTCTACTTATTTGTGCATTCATTGGTTGCTTCTTATATGTGCCCTGACCATGGATCTAACTGGCAACAGTGGCATATCGAGACAGCACTCTTACCGACTGAGCTACCTGGAAGGACAGTGCTTTCTTATCGGAGGTGGCATGAGCAAAAGCCAAGTTGAGGATCCATCATTTAGACCAAAGAACTTGGACTTAGGGCTGGAGCTAAAGAATATTTTAAATAGGAGATTGGTATAGTTTGATGTGTATTTTAGTCTAAACTAACAACATCTTAGAGGATAAAAAAGAATTCTTAGAAATTAAAAAATATTATTAAATAAATTCACAGGGATTAAAAGCCAAATACATCTAAGAGCGAATTAATGATATAAACTATAAAAAAGATGGAAAATCGAGAATAAAGGACACAGGGGGTTTAGGCAAGGAGATTCAAGAAGATTCAGAGAACGGAGGCATTAGAATTTCAAAGGAAGAAATTGGAACCCTCATAATTGCTGGTGGGAGTGTACAATGGGGCAGCCTCTGTGGAAAAGTCTGGCAGTTCCTCAAAAGGATAAGCATAGAGTTACCATCTGACCTCGAAGTTCCACTCCTCAGTATATATCCAATAGAAATAAAAACATACATTCACACAAAAATGGGTGCGTGGATGTTCATATGAGCATTATTCATAATAGCCCCAAAGGGAAACAACCCAAATGCCCATCAATTGATGAATGGATTTTTTAAAAAGTATTATATTAATACAATGGACTATTATTTAGACAAAAAGGAATGTAGTACTGATAATGCCACAATTTGGATGAACCTTGTAAACTTTATGCTAACTAAAAGAAGCTAAATACAAAAGACTATATGTTGTATGAGGCCTTTTATTTATTTAACTAGAGGCCTAGTACATGGATTTGTGCACATTGAAAGGAAATTAATAAGAAGAAATATTTTAGAGACTGGGGAGAGCCCACAGGAGGTTGGCTCCAGGGCATGTCCAGCCCATCTCACCCAGTCCCGATCAGCTGGACCCCAGCAGCAAGCTAACCTACTGATCGGAGCGTCTGCCCCCTGGTGGTCAGTGCACATCATAGTGACTGGTCAAACGGTCGGACACATAGCATATTAGGCTTTTATATATATAGATTATAGGGAAAGATTAACCACATAGAACCAAAACATCTAGAGTGGAGTTTAAACTCTCATAGATTATTTTGTTACTACTACTTGAAATGGTTAATTTTGACTGTTTCCTCTTCTAAAATGTAAGGCACAGACCAGGGACTTTATTGTGTTCTTCACTGGCTTTTTAAAAAACAGAGGTTTGTGGTCATTGGCCAGAATGATAATTTAATTGATTCCTTATATCTTCCTAGCTCCTTACTGTTTACAAAGAGTTCTTATACCCACCTTACTTCATTTTATTCTCCTAGGGCCCCTCTAAGAATTTTACTTTCTAAGAATTCTTTTTTATCCTCCAAGATGTTGTTAGTTTAGACTAAAATGCACATCCAACTAGGTAGGCAGAGAGCTGCTGTCATTATCCCCATTTTAGAGATGAGAAACGTGTGGCTTAGAGTAGGACAGCCTTGCCCAGGGACACAGGGATAAGAAATAAAAATTTGGGACAAAAACCTATAGCTCTGATTCTGATAGTTGTTAATACTACCACCCAAAGCTTTCACCTGGGAAAACAGAATGTGTTGCTAAGGAAGATGATGAAATCTCCTTCTCTACAGAGTTTTAGAGCAAACAAACCTAGTGTTTATAGTGTACATCAGGGTGCCCCAAGGCAACAACCTGATGTGAAGAGGCAGCCAACTTAATTCCCATTTTGGATTTCTGGTTAAAGTTTGTTGAGAGGAATAGTGGGGAGAAAAGAAACTAGAATAGCCCTAACCGGTTTGGCTCAGTGGATAGAGCATCAGCCTGCGGACTAAAGGGTCCCAGGTTTGATTCTGGTCAAGGGCATGTACCTGGGTTTCGGGCTCATCCCCAGTAGGGGGTGTGCAGGAGGCAGCTGATTCATGTCTCATCTATGTTTCTACCTCTCTGTCCCTCTCCCTTCCTCTCTGTACAATATCAATAAAATATATTTTTAAAAAAGAAATTAGAATAGAAAAATATCAAAATATATGTTTTGAGCCCTGGTGGTGTTGCTTAGTGGTTAGAGAGTCAGCCTGTGGACTGAAGGGTCTCAGGTTTGATTCCCGCTCAAAGGTGCATATCTGGGTTGCAGGTCTGATCCAATTACCGGCCCTGTGTTGAGGCTCAAGCGGGAGGCAGCCAATTGATGTTTCTCTCTTTTTCTCTCTTTCTCCCCCTTCCTCCCTTTCTTCTAATCTCTCTAAGAAATATATATACACACACATACACTTTGACAGGGAAAGAACTTCTATTGGATTGTAGGACTGAAAGTGACTTATTATAATTATACTACTACTTTTCACCACATTCCTCAAGTGATAAAACTTGAGACTGAAAGGATAAATTCATTGCTTATGGTGATCAAAGCTGGTTGCTTACATGTGCCCAGCACTGAAAGCTTTTAAGTCATGCCCAGTACCAGAGGTCCTGTTGAAAATATGAGATAACTAGTTTTTCTTACCTTAGTATGTCACGTGTGGTAAAGGCCAGCCTGCCACACAGTAACAGTACCTCTAGTCTACTATTCCTCTAGGTAAGTTTTTCCACCTGTCCCCTGTCATTCTGACCCCCTACTGTCCTCTCTCTAGAGGCCCCAAATGGCAAGCAAAAGGGAAACTCACCCTCTGTCTCCTGTATTCGATGATGAGCTGCTTCAGGACATAGATCACCCTTTTCATCTTTGTATCTTTATGTCAACAGTATCCATCACAGTATCTTAGCACAGAGTCGGTGCCCTGAAAATATCGGACACTGTTGAATTATGTCTATATGTATTAAAATATCTCTATTGCCTCTTTGGTCCTATGCTGTGATCATCTAATCTCCATCAAACACCTCAGGTTTTGGAGCTATTTTGTCTCATATCTGTGGTATAAACAGCAATGGTATGATATTTTTGCCTGGACCTGCCCCCAAACATGCTGTTCTTGGCCCAGCTTTGTTACAGTTTGCATGTGAAAATCATGTTGCTGAGATTATAGCAGATCCAAGCAGTCATGCTGGTAAGGTTCATTCCAGGACCAGTGAGATGGATAGTAGCCAGTCTTGGGGAGAAAACTCTGTTCTCTTGAGACAAGGGGCTCCTGAGGTTCTGTATCTGCAGGCTGAGGCGAGGGCACCTGTGGACATAATGGGTGTGCGATAGGTTTTGGTAAAGAAAGGAAAAGGAGCGGCAAGCGCCTGCCTGGATTTCCATTAACCATATCAGAAAGGAGTAAGGAATATGATGATAAACTTTGTAGAATTCCCAACTTCTCATCCCTTCTCTACATTTCGTATTTTATTACCCGTTCAGTGTGGAGAGTAAAATGTATAGACTAAGAAGGAGCTACATGCTTGTCTTCGGGGTCTGGATTGGGGAAGGCAGGTAGGAGAAGTGTAACCTGGCTTCCCAATCCCCAGTTGGCTTTGGATGGGAGGAAGGGACGGAGTGGATAGTGGTAACTGGAAGAGAGGGAAGCCGACTGAGTTCCTGACTGGCTGCACAACGGTGAAGAGCTGGGAGGCTGCTGTGGGTTTCAGAAGGGGTGTCAGGACGAGGTTTCTTTGGTGAGGGGTGGGGAGATTTCGACCCTGGTATCTTAAAGCTGGACCTGATGAGTCTGGCTTTTTCTCCGCTGTCCAGAATGTGAAGACTGTGTCTGAGACCCCCGCCGTGCCACCAGTCTCAGAAGATGAAGACGATGATGATGATGCTACCCCACCTCCAGTGATTGCTCCACGCCCAGAGCACACAAAATCTGTGAGTCTTTGTTATTAAAGTTTGGAGGGGGTGGGGGGCTGATGCTCGGGGCTTAGAGGTTTTATACTCGGGTAGTGGTCCTTAGATTTAGGAGTTGGTGAGATCACTGAACCAATTTGATTGAAAGGTACTTTCTTTATGATTAAAGACAATAAGTTGTATATATATTTATCATGGGTTTGCAGATAGCCCCAAAGTGTCCTAAATAACTGGTGTATATACCAACCCAGCCCTCGTTAACTTAGTCTGTTCTCCACAGACAGGAAGATATGCAGAATTAATGTTGCTTAGTGCAGGACTAACATAAATTATTCCCGTCTCCTGGGAAGCAACAAATTAGCCGGCTGCAGATCTTTTCTTCTCTGTTAAATGTGCAGCATTCAGCCTCTTAGAACATCATTGATGATACTGAAAGACCCAAGAGAGTTGATAAATACGTTAGTGCTATTAATATGCTGGATATCCGGATGCCTGATATTGGCAGTGATTTTTATTTAACTTCCTAGGAGGTTCTTCCATCTGAGAATAGCCACAGTCCTTCTGCCCTCTCTTTGACAACAGGGGTTCATGCCTTTTACTTAATTTAGCTTCAGTGAGCACTGACCTGTTATCAGACGATACTCTGCTAGTATATATATATCTATATCTATATATCTATATCTATATATCTATATATAGATATATAGATATAGATATTAATCATCTTGGACTTTTTTTTATGACAAGAGCTTTGTAATGAAAGAACAATCTAGGGCTTAAACTCTGTGATAATACAAAAAAGGCTGCCTTTGGGTTAAGCATTCAGGGAGGTGTTTAAGCAGAAGTTGGTTGGCTGACTGTGGGAGATGCTGTGGAGGAAATTCAAGGGGATCAGATGGCCTTTTAGGATAAGGATTTATAATCTGTGGAGTCACCCTTTCTGTAGGTCCTCATAGCAATCGTTTCTATAAAGGCACTGGTAAGTCCCAATTTATAGAAAAAGAAGCTGAGATTTGGAAAGGTAAATTGATCTACCTAAAGTCTCTTAGTAACCAAAAGAGCCAGGATTGAAAGCAGGTAATTTATGCTAAATCCAGGCTGCTTTCCACCATAACACAGTGGCCTTTTTGTGTATGCAGGTCTGTGCTGGGAGCCAGAGAAAGAGACTATTAGAGAAGGAAAAGGCAGGGTTTGTACCCTCAATGAGCCATATCAGGAGAACCAAACAAGAAGGACAAGGCATGCCCAGCCAGTGTGGCCCAGTGGTTGAGAATCGACCCATGAACCAGTCAGGGCATATGCCCTGGTTGCAGGCTCGATCCCCAGTGTGGGGCATGCAGGAGGCAGCCAATCAATGCATCTCATCATTGATGTGTGTGCCCCCCCCCCCCACTATTTGGAAAATAAAAAATGACAGGGCGTGGAAGTGCAGGCCTGAGGTGCCAGGGATATCCTTTGTCTATAGGTAGAGATAGAAAATGAAGAAATCATTATGCTAGAAGTCAGGAAAGAAGCTCTAGTCTCTGATCTCAATGTCTTCACTTAAGTTCTTTCCCATTTGCACCTATTCAAGTCCTGTCTGTCCTTCAAGATCCAGCTGAAGAACCCCGCTTATTGATTCACTGGTTCATGAAACATGCATCTAAATGCATGCTTTTTGTGAGGAACTGCTTCGATACAGGAACTCAGGGATGGATGACACATTCACTGTCTTCAGAGAGCTTGTAGACTAGCCAAAAGATAGTTGTGATATTTTTATGAAAAAAATCTGATAAATGCCTAAAATGATCTTCTGGGAAAGGGAGTATAAGTTATCTAAACCTCAGTAGTATATAGTTTGCTCACTTTTAAATGACATTTATCCCTTTCTGCCTTGTAGTTATAACTTTTTCACAAGATTCAATTCACAGGAGGATGGGGCAGCATTTTGTACAGCCAGGCAAAGATTCTCAGTAAATGTTTGTTAAGTAAATGAATAGGAAATATAATAGAATTAGCAAAATTTTAAAAGCTCAGTATCTGTTGGGTATGATTTTAATAATTTTACACTTGCATTTAAAACTAACTTGGCTTATTCACAATAGCCAAAAGGTAGAAATAACTTAGGTGTCCATTGGTGGATGAATGAGGCACCCAGAGTTGGGAAATTCTGGAAAGTGGAGTGGTGGCTGCCACTCTCATGGGTACAGAATCTTATTTCTGCAAGATGAAAAGAGTTCATGGTGGGTGGTGGGGATGGTTATAGAACTATGTTAATTCATTTATTCCTACAACAACCCTATAAAATAGGTATCATTAGTATCACCATTTTATAAATGAGGAAACGGAAGCACAGAGAAGCTAAGTAACCTGCCCAAGGTCATAAAAATGGTAAAAATAAGAGTTGGGATTTAAGCCCAGGCAGTCAGATTCTTGAGTCTGTGGTCTAAATGACTACATCCTACTGCTTCTTCAACAAGAACAATTGTAGTTCCTCCTCTGCAAGGGTTCAGGATTTAAAGAGGGAGCAGCTCAAAAGAGATAATGTTGTATTAGTGCAAAGTGCTGTGCAAATACAAGATATTCATTTCAGCTTGGGGAAGAATAGAATTTTGAGATGAAGGGGATTCCCATCCAATGATAGAATTTCCTTTAAATCATTTCTGTTGAGAGTTGTCTAACCTGTATTGAATATCGTCATTGTTCAGACTCTCACTAACCCTTGCCGTGTATACTGAGAGCAAGGAAGGCCATTCCAACCACAGAGGATAGGCCTGGCACAGAGGAGGAGGGTCATAGATTTTGACCTGGGAGAATGAATGAGTTTGTTGGGATTTGTTTTTCTGTGGATGTTCTAAGGCACATTTAAGAGAGGCTCTTGAGCTTCCCTATGCTAACAGAGGCTGGCCTTGTCAAATTCTTATACCAACAATGCAGGTCTACACACGGTCTGTGATTGAACCACTTCCTGTTACTCCAACTCGGGATGTGGCTACATCTCCCATTTCACCTACGGAGAGTAATACCACTCCTCCAGATGCTCTGACCCGGAATACTGAGAAGCAGAAGAAGAAGCCTAAAATGTCTGATGAAGAGATCTTGGAGAAATTACGTAAGCACTTTGTAGCTTTCTGAACCTTCCTCTGCTATATGATTGGTTGAGCACAAAGACAGAATTTTGTTGCTATCAAGATCTCCGTCCTAGGCTTGCTATATGTGGCTGGCTAGCTATGCTGGATATCTTAGCCACAAACTGTGCTTCTCTTCACCCTACCCTTGTTCCCACCTCCTCTGAGTCACTAGCCCTGATTAGATACCATATTAAGATGAGAATGTGATGAGAGGGAATGTGGATAGCTCAAGTTAATATCTAGGTATTTCTCATCGTTAGGCATGGGTTATGTAGATGATAAATAGCTTTTATCTAGTGAATAGTATATAATGTTGTATTGACAAAGGCTGAGGCCTTGTCTGTACATAGTGGGAAAGAGTGCTGTGATTGATTTTTTAAAATTAATTATTTGTATGTTTGTCATTGACCTAGGACAGTGGTCGGCAAACTCATTAGTCAACAGAGCCAAATATCAACAGTACAACGATTGAAATTTCTTTTGAGAGCCAAATTTTTTAAACTTAAACTATATAGGTAGGTACATTGTTATTAACTTAATTAGGGTACTCCTAAGGCTTAGGAAGAGCCACACTAAAGGGGCCAAAGAGCCGCATGTGGCTCACGAGCCGCAGTTTGCCGACCACGGGTCTAGACAAACACCCAGAAGCAGAGGTCTGTCCAACCAGCTTCTCCAGGAGCCTTGTCCAGGGTGGGCTGTGCGGGCACATGAACCGCCACTGGAATAGAGGTGGGGACCTGCAGGCTCACCCTGGGTGTGAGATGTGGTTTCTGGTTGTACCTCCTCTCACTTCAGCTCAGTCTGTCCTTCCAGGGAGGCAGGATGGGCTCGGCAGGTCAAGGCCCAGACACTCTTTCTAACCTCATGCCTCTCAAACCGTAATACACACAAAACGTCAGCTGAGATCTTGCTAACACACAGGTTCTGATTCGGCGGGTCTGAGATAAAGTCAAGCCTCTGCATTGCTCACAAGTTCCTAGTGATGCTGATGACTCTGGCCCCTGGCCCACACCTCGAGTAGTGAGGAGGCTCTCACCTGGTCCAGGGGGGGTTGAAGAGGAGACACCCCAGCAGGGGCTGACGGATACATAAGGACAGAAATATCAAGTAATGACAACGTGAGAGCCTGGGGTCAGGCAGGCAGTCCTGTCACCTATCTGAGCCTCAGTTTCCTCAGCTATAAAAGGAAAAGAACTACTTCAGTGGACTTTCTGCAGAGTCCAATGTCCTAAAAAATTATAAAGTCTGGGCTGCTACTTTTGCCCAATCAGAATATCAGAGATCAATACTTTTGCTTACAGAATATGTTTGACCAAGATGCAGTAATGGTTTTAGACACCACTGGACAGCAAGTTCACAGTTCTTTGTAAGTCCAGCAATTGCATTTCAAAGTTGCCAATGTCAATATTAAAGGGAGAAAAATTTAATTCTGTTACAGTAGCATTGTTAAAAAAAGGCTAACGTCACTTTGCTGTTTCTAACGCCACTTCTTCAAAATAGACTCGCCCAGGCCGAAAACCGACTTCTGCACATGGGCCACGAAGTTTCAATCACACTGTACGTGCGCGCCCACACGTGGTATTTTGTGGAAGAGCCACACTCAAGGGGCCAAAGAGCCGCATGTGGCTCCCGAGCCACAGTTTGCCGACCACTGACCTAGGAGAAGACAGATCTGCCATCTTGGTTGTAGGAACAACCTTCTCCTCTCCCTTCTCCTCCTTTTCTCCTTTCTCCTCCTCTCCCTTCTCCTCCTCTCCCTTCTCCTCCTCTCCGTCCTATGACCAGAATCGAACCTGGTACCCTTCAGTCCGCAGGCCGACGCTCTATCCACTGAGCCAAACCTGTCAGGGCTCTTCTCCTCTCTTCTTTTTCCCTAGAGGAAGGATAGGAGAAAGGCAGAGGGTTTTGAATCCGTACCAAAAGGAGGGAAAAAGAACTCTACATGGACACAGAGCAGTCCAAGTAAGACCCCAGAGGTTTGAAATGGTGTACAAGTTGGGGAATTATGATGTGTTCCAACCATAAAGTGAAAGATAGGATGGACGGAATTGAGGTTGGAGAAAGGGGTTCCAGGCTGTCCTCACATGGAAGTCATTACAAAGCCTCTCTTTCCCACACTCCCTCCTCACTCTCTTTCTCCTTTTCACCAGGTTCATCTATTTGCTTTAAAATATCCCCTCAATTGAAAATTGAAAACAATTCAGGAAGGAAGACTTGCAACATAAATGGCGTCTGTGAATGCTCTGGAAATTAATCCGTTATATACATCATTCTTTTTGAGGTTGTTTTATCTTCCTTCTAAAGAGCCCTGACTGGTTTGGCTCAGTGGATAGAGTGTTGGCCTGTGGACTGAAGGGTCCCAGGTTCGATTCTGGTATGGGGGAGGAGAGGGGAAGGAGAGGAGGAGGAGAGAAGCATATTGATTGGTCCCCTCCTACATGCGCCCCTACTGGGGACATGGATTGAACCTGCAATCCAGATACATGCCCTTAACTGGGAATCAAACCTGAGACCCTTTGGTCTGTGGCCCAACACTCCAACCACTGAGGCATACCAGCCAGGGTGGTCCTGTGGGTTTTTACCTTAGGTCTTTTTTAAAAAATATATTTTATTGATTTTTTTTACAGAGAGGAAGGGAGAGGGATAGAAAGTTAGAAACATCAATGAGAGAGAAACATCAATCAGCTGCCTTCTGCACACTCCCTACTGGGT
Source organism: Myotis brandtii (assembly GCF_000412655.1). NCBI lineage: Eukaryota > Metazoa > Chordata > Mammalia > Chiroptera > Vespertilionidae > Myotis > Myotis brandtii. Next base: position 560,448 of record NW_005359225.1, read on the forward strand.
ATGTGCCTGCAACCAAGATACATGCCCTTGA
>NW_005359225.1:560948-562686 GCF_000412655.1 Myotis brandtii
TATAAAAAAGAAGGAATTCTTACCATTTGCAGCAGCATGGATGGAACTGGAGAGCATTATGCTAAGTGAAATAAGCCAGGCAGTGAAAGAAAAATACTACATGATCTCACTCATTTATGGATAATAAAGAACATTATAACTTAATGAACAAAAAGATAGACACAGAGACAGAGAAGCATTGAACAAACTGTCAAATTACAGCGAGAAGGCTGGGGAGTTTTGTGGGGGCGGGGGTTAAGAGATCAATTGAAGGACTTATATGCATGCATATAAGCATAACCAATGGACACAAGACACTGGGGGGTGGGGTAAAGGCATGTGCCGGGGTTTAGGGGAGACCAGGGGAAGGTCAATGGGGAAAAAAAGAGACATATGTACTAGTATTTGTAATACTTTAAACAAGAAAATAAAGTTTAAATTAAAAAAAAAAAAAGATCCAGGAAGGTAGAACTCAGTAAAACCAGTGGGTGTGTCAATTTCTAGGACGCAAAGAAATTTCTAGGGCAATTATAGCCAGAGTAAAGGTGACAGATGTCAAAGCCAGACTGCAAAAGTCTGGAAAAAGTGATCAAGGATAAAGTGACCAAAAAATGTGTAAGACAATTCTTACAAGGCTTTTAGGCCATCAAGGAAAAGAGAGAAATTTGATTTAGAACACAATTAAGTGTCACAATGATTAATAATTAAGTACCATAATAAGTATCACTAAGTCAATCACAGATTTCCAAAAGTCACTAAATCTTCAAAAGTATTATAACATGAAAATGGCACTAGTCTAGGAATCAGAAGGTCTAACTTCTAATTTCAAACATTAACTGTGAGAGCACATTCATTGGAGAATAAAAGTAGTTTTGAAAATGGAAAACTATGGAAATATAATTTTGGATCATCCTTCACCAAGGTACCTATGAAGACGTGGAGAGTATTTAGGAGAGAAAGGAGAGCTAAGGAGAGTGAAACGCAATGTCTTGTCCAACCAATGGGCTCAGGAACAATCATCCTTTATCAATGAGTAGAGAGCTGAAGGGATCCTTCAAACCAGAAACAGAAACATGTAACCAGGCACAGTCTGACTCTGGTTACTGCAAGGAAGTAATTTATTACAGTCAGGCTACAGGGAAAGTTGGCATTGACTTGGTCCACATGTCCCCTCCCATGAACTGCCTCCAGATGTCAGCTAGAACTGAGCATCATGAAAAAGTTAAACAAGCCTGAAACATCTAGTGAGTAGGCCTGAGGCAATTTTAAGGGAAAAGGTCAAATGTGAGGACAGGAATTCCAGGGACCCACAGCTTCAAACGGTAAGCTCTCCCATCTGACTCCAAATACCCTAAAAACAGGAAATATACCTCCAATTCATTTATTCAACAAATAGACTCCATGCTAGGTGTTAGAGATGAAAGAGTAAATATTATTCACCATAATAGCACCAACACTCAGAACAGAATAAACACAGTTTTGATTGCGAGAGGGTTTTACTTACAGGTGAGGAGGGCCAACTGGGGCTCAAGAGAAAAATCTTTATGAGCCAACATGAAAACATCTTTCCAACCAGAAGTAGCTGATCTATTTACCCACACCTTGGGAGAAAAGCAGAGAACAGTTTCCAGTAGGAAGCAATTAGGAACAAAGCAATTGCAACTTGTCAAGTAATACAAAGACAATAATAATTTAATCTTTTTGAAATAATTTTATTGATTTCAGAGAGGAAGGGAGAAGGAGAGAGAGATAGAAACAT
>NW_005359225.1:562812-587618 GCF_000412655.1 Myotis brandtii
AAACTGAGAGAGTGGTGGGCACAGAGAAATACAAAGTACAGCAACAACTCAAAAGATAAAACTTTCCATTATGAGTAGAAAACAACTTCCCCTGGTCCAGGCAAGAAACCCTGGATAGGATTTAGAATGTAGAGGTAGTTGAAACATGAAGGATAGAAGTAGAATGACCAAATCTCATCTGCAACTGGACAGAGTGGAGCATGGATCAGAAAGTCACAGATATATTCAATTCTATGCTCTTGTACATGCTAGGATACTTTCTCTTGGCTTTGGGGAGGAAAAAACAGGGTTTGCTTTTTTTTTTTTAATGTAACTTTATTTGCATCCACAATATACCCTAAACAAATTCTAACTTCAGAAGCATCTGATTGATTCTTTTTTTAATTTTAAAAAAAATTTCTATTGTTGAAAGTATTACAGATGTCCCCTCTTCTTCCTCATTGATCCCTTCTAGCCTACCCCTGCCCCTTGCCCCAGGCCTTTACCACACTATTGTCTATGTCCATGGGTTATGCATAAATGCCTGCAAGTTCTTTGGTTAATCGCTTCCCATCCACCACCCAATCAGGAGCGAGTATGCAAATTAACCCAACCAAGATGGCAGTGGCCACAGAGCTGGAGCAAGCTGGAGGCTTGGGTTGCCCCTGGTGATGGAGGAAGCCAAGCTTCCTGCCCGCCCTGGCCAGCCCTGGCCTCCATTCAAGGCTAAAAAGTTTCAATTATAGAAGATAAATAAATCCCAGATACCTGCTTCCCTCCGAGGCACTGAAAAATAAAAGAAAAAAAGGAGGGGCTGGGAGCTTGGGTTGCGGGGGGCCGTGGCCAGCCTGCAACCAGCCATCAGCTCCTCACCCAGGCTGGCCAGGCACCTCAGGGGACCACCACCCTGAAGGGGCTGTGGCCAGCCTGCAAACAGCCATCAGCCCCTCACCCAGGCTGGCCACATACCCCCAGTGGGGACCCTCACCCCATGGGGGCGTGGCTGGCCTGCAAACCACCACAGGCCCCTTGCTCAGGCTGCCCCATACCCCAAGGGAACCTCCACCCTGATCGGGGACACCCTTCAGGGCAAATCAGCTAGCCCCCATCTGTGCACCAGGCCTCTATCTATACTAATAAAAGGGTAATATGCTAATTAGACTGGGAGACCTCCCAGGAGACCTTCCGGATGTTCTTCTGGACAAAGCCATGGTGGTGGGGCCAAGGTAGAGGCAGTTAGAGGCCAAGAGGGGAGGGCAGTTGTGGGTGATCAGGCTGGTGGGGGGCGGTGCCGTTGGGGGGAAGCAGACCAGCAGGGGGGCCGGTTGGGGGCAAGCAGGCCATCAGTGGGGGTCAGTTGGAGGTGATCAGCAGAAAGCACTTTGGACTGGGAGCTGGAAAACCAAACTCCTAATCTTAGCCCTGACACCAATGTGCTGTGTGACCTTGGGAGGAAGTATCTTCCCTTCTGTGGGCCTCAGTTTCACCATCTCTAGAATACAAATTGTAAAACTCAGTGAACTCTCTCGGACCTCTTTCTTTGCACTTGATGTACTTCCTTCTGTGACCCCTTCTCAACTTTCTCTCCCTACCTAACTCTTATTTACCCTGTAAAAATCAGTCCAGATATCACCTCCTATCTGAAGCCTTTCCAATCTGTATTTTGTACCTCTTTCTGTAATCCTTGCCGTCTAGTGCAATGATTATTATTTTTTCATGGGACTTTATGCTTGTCTGTCTCCTCCATGAAACTGAGCTTCTTGAGAGCAGAGACGGTCTTAACTGTCTCATCTATCTTTTATTCCTAGCACTCAACATAGAGCTTGGCACATGGTCAGCAAGCATATTAAATGAGTAAATGTTTATTGAATGAATGAATTAAAAATTAATAAATGGCTCTTAGGAATTTAGAAATGGAATAGATTACTATGAATAAAAGGGTAAGGAGATGAAACTTTTGGGGGAAAGCTTAGGATCTCCTTAGTATGGTTTTTGGGTATTGGAGGTACCTTTGCCAACTCCAGGGTTTGGAGAAACATGGGGCCTGTTTTGTATCTTGATCTGAGGGGGGAAAAAATGATTTTTGGTCTCTGTTTCTTTCACAGGAAGCATAGTGAGTGTGGGAGATCCTAAGAAGAAATATACACGGTTTGAGAAGATTGGACAAGGGTTAGTAGGGGCATTTTCTTTACCTGGAAAAGTGACTTGAAATTGTGTGTACTGGTGCATGTGATTTTGCTTTTGTTTTGCCTCTCAGAAACCTTGTTCTTCTTTCTCCACTTCACCCCTCACCCATTTGAAGGTGTTATGTTAGGCTGACTTCAGGTTTGGCAGAATTATGCTTAATAGGAGAGATGTGCCATTAGCCAACCATGTTGCTAAAAATACCCCTGCAGTGAGAATTGAAAAACCATTTATTTTCTTAGTATAAAACATGCTTCCCAAATAACAGCTCTGCTTTTTCAGACTAACCCTGTTTACTGGTGCTTAGCTCTACCAGCACTAATATGAAATGGAAGACTCAATTGCAGACCCTTCTGTTCAATTGCAGGACCTGTTTTTCTAGGTGGATAGACTTCTCCTCTCTGGTTCCTTCTCTGCATCTTGTATGCTACCCTCAGTGTACTGAGCTCAGCAAATCTTAATTAAGTCCTGTTATGTACTAGGCAATGGGAATACAGCTATGAATCAGACACAGTCTCAGCTTTCAAAGACCTCATGTCTACAGGAAATAGTCAAACAAAGAATTAGAATACAGTTGACCTTTGGACAATACCGGTTTGAGCTGCACGGGTCCATTTATGTACAAGTTTTTCATTAAATACTGTAAACGTATTTTCTCTTCCTTATGATTTTCTTTTTTTAAGTGTATATATATACTGATTTCAGAGAGGAAGAGAGAGGAAGAGAGGGAGAGAGAGATAGAAGCATCAATGATGAGAGAGTGTCATTGATTTTCTGCCTCCTGCGTGCCCCACACTGGGGATTGAGCCTGCAACCACTGGCTCAACCACTGAACCATGGGGGCCGGGCTGCTTTTCTTAACATTTTACTTTCTCTAGCTTACTTTATTGTAAGAATACAGTATATAACACATATAATGGGCAAAATATGTGTTAATTGACTATGTTATTAGTAAGGCTTCCGGTCAGCAGTAGGCTTTTAGTAGTTAAGTTTTTGGGGAATCAAAAGTTGTACATAGATTTCTGGCTACGCAGGAGGTCAGTGCCCCTGTGTTGTTCAAGGGTCACCCCTATACTGTGATTTCTTAAAAAGCATTTGGCCATTATTTTGAACAAAAGAAGCCAGACATAAAAGAACAGAAACTCTATGATTTTATTTATATAAATATAAGTTCAAGAACAGGCAAAACTAATATATGCTAATAGAAGCCAGAGAAATTGTTGCGTCTGAGAGGGGAATGCTGATTGGGAAGGGGCATCAAGGAACCTTCAGGGGTGATGTTGGTGGTGCACACGTGTGTATACCTATTGAAAAATCATCAAGTTGTTCACTTAAGATTTGTGCCAATTACTTTAGGTAAGTTATATCTCTATATGAAAAAGAAAAATAATGAGATTTTTATAGACTTACCGAAATAGCTAAAATTAAAAAGAAACAATAAAAAAAATTACCTGGCTTATGGAAAGCTCTCATCTCAGTGTTGGTTGAATGAAAGCATTATTGCTAATGAAGTCATTGAAATTTTCTGTTTTAGTTTTTTCCTTATGATTCCAAAACCTCCTGGAAATAAAATAAAGTATTGTGTGATATACTGATGTTTTAATTATACAGCATTCTACAGCTTACATCAGTTATTTGCCTCTATTGTTTAATCCTTAAAACAACCCTGGACTTGCGTGAATCTTATTTTTTTCCTGGTGGAGTGCTTTTTCTACTAGACATGCTTTCGTGAGTCTGAACTGATATAAGGTAGTTAACATCTTGAGAAGAAAGTAAGAGTAATCTGGTATGGCATTTCCTTCAGCTAATTACATTGAGGTACTGAGAATGTAGCAGAATGTACAGACAAGTGTGGGCAAGTTGGGTCCCATCTCTGGAGTTCAGTTTCTTCATCCATAAATTTAAGGGAGAGCAATTGTAGATTCTGTGCCTTTCACGTCCCGAATTTATGATTTTTAAAAAAATTCAGATGTGTGAAGCCCATAAATAGGCAACATCTACAAAATGTGCTTTCCCTGCTTATTTGACAGGTCTGTTAGTGTAAGGGAGGAATGAAATATTTATTAATCACCTGTGCTGATGATTTCACATGCCATGATTTTAAAAAAACAAACAAATGCCACATAATTATGATGAATTAGTGCTATTATAATTTTTGCTTGTTCTTCCCTTTAAGACCTGAGGATTTTTTTGGCCCCAGAATTCATATCTAAACATATGTCTATTCAAGGTAGAAACAATCAAGTACTAACCAGTGGGCCTGAGTTGCTTTCTAGACTTCTGAAATCATAGAGATGTCCACCCCCAAGGCCTTTTAAGAATGGTTCATCTGGTAGGATGGGGGAGGATGGGCACAGGAAGTTAGACACCAGCTTTATGACAGAAGATGGCTAGAGGCAGGATGATGAGTCAGTCTGAAATAACTGCCAATGCAAATAATCCAGTCCTTATTTGATAGCCCATATCTTTATGATCACAATTTTTTTGGCATATAGCTAGGGTCTCAACTAAAGAGTGGTGGTTAGGAAGCTGGTGACCATAATTTCTAACTATAAGGCAAACTTACAAGTGACTGTTCTCCCTGAATTGTCCTGACTTCCCTGTGAAGCATAATCTCAGGGCTTGCTAAAATGCTTTTTTTTTGGGGGGGGGGGGCAATACATGGAATTAAATTTCTTATCTGACATATGACATGTAAAGTTACAAATATTGCTGCATATCATCTCCTACAAATATACAGGGTTCATAGTTATAGGCATAAAATGAGGTTTTTAGTTATTTTGGGTGGACATGATTACTTTTCTAGCATTATTCCTAGTACTTCTCTCCCTCCCACTCTCTTTTCTCTTTGTGTGTGTGTGTGTGTGTGTGTGTGTGTGTGCCCGTGCGCCTATGTGCACATGTATAGTGAGGATACCTTGGGGCTGGGGTAGAAATATCAGATTTTCTGGGAGCATATGTATTTGAAAAGCATATTTAATATTTCATGTTTGAAAAGAATGAAAAATACAAATCTGTTTTATAATGAAATTCACATATCCTCTTGAAAGCATAAATAAATAATTGATTTAAATTCTCTTATACACTCTTATACCCTTACCTTCACTTTGCAAATGAGGAAAGTGAAGCTTAGAGAATAACTTGCTCAGGATTGTATATCTAGTAGATACTAGGCAGACGTTCCAGATTGGAACTCAGATCTTTTGGCCACTAGAGCCTGTATGCTCTTTGCTACTACATACTGCCCCTCAAATCTGAGAAGGTGGGGGTGGGCAGTGGGGAAGATTATTTTTGCTGCTGTTATAAACCCTGTATTGCCAAATTGTGTGTAGATTTGCATTTGACAAGTATCACCTCACTTAATACCTATGTTTTTCCTCTCTCTCTCTCCCCGACCTGTTGTTCAGTGCTTCAGGCACTGTGTACACAGCAATGGATGTGGCCACAGGACAGGAGGTGAGTGTCTACAACCAACTATTGCTCCTTCAGCTCTACTGGGTTTTTTTTTCTTTTTTGGTTAAATTTTAACCCTTCTTAGCTCAATAAGGACACTATGTGAAAGATTCAGTGCTGCCGAAGCACTGAGACATTACAATCATATCTAAATGGCTTTCCAGTGGCTGTGAAGCGGGAGATCTGGCTGGGCTGAGGATGGCGGATCTCGTTGTCCTCCCAGCCCCTCAAACCTCTCCTGAAGGCCCTCGATAAAATGGTTTTATCCCCTTTCCCCCCAAATCATATACAAATGTAACAGACCATATTTTCCATTGTGTACACCTAAAAGACTTACAGTGCCGACAGGAACCTGTATTGAAATAATGGGGAGGAAGGAAGGGTGGTATCGTTGTGTCAATTTTAAATACGGTGAATTGGAGGCAGGGATCTGGAAAACAGGAGGTTATGCCCATTCTAAAAGTCCCTATGATGTAGGTGACAGGGAGTTTAAATAACTTGTAGGGTGGTACAGTTCGCAAGGACTGGGTTAGAAACTTTTGATTCCAAAACCTAAAGCTGTGCTTTCTGGGCTGCAATGCCACTGCAGAGCTCAGGTTAGGCACTGGGGTTCCTTGTCGTGTTTCTGGCCTCTTGGGTCTTACAGCCCTTAATGGGAGGCTGGCTCATGGTGGGTAGTTCCTGAAAGGCCTGGAGGCTGCGTGTATGAGAAGCTACCCACAGGAAACAAACCTGACTTCCCTATGTGCCTGCCTTGTGGTTATAAAACTATGAATGGAAGTCCATTAGGGTGGCTAATGAGTGTGGTCAGGAAGACCTTGCTTCCTGCCCAGGGAGTCTAAATCTCCAGGCTTCGGGAGTAAGTGCTTACGAGGGGCTGTCCCCTGGGATGAGCAGAGCTATTGTCTGTGACCTATAGGAAGACTGTATGTTAGTGCTGGGAAGTCTTCCAGTGACAGATTGAACTATTATTTTTCAAGCCTATTTTTTAGAGGGAATGTATGTAATAGAAGAGACTGGAAGAGGCTTTGGAGTCATGTGGCCCTGTGGGCACTGATTATGACTTTAGGCAATTTTCTTGTAAATGTTAAATCTCAATTTCCTTACCTGCAAATGCAGATAATGATTTTTACTTACAGGGTTGTTGTTAGGTTTTACTGACATAATGTAAGCAGAGCACCTAACTTCCAGGCCTGGTACATAGTAGGCATTCAATAAATAGTAGTGGTGGGAGGGTGGTTGGGTTTTGCTATTATTCCTGTTGATGTCATTCTTGCCGCTCTGTGCCAGGTACTTATCAAATGCAGTTATTACTGTGATTAGCATTTTCATTGTTGCCTTACTTTATCATTTAAATTTCTTTTTGAATATGAGTAACACATTGGCCACTATCTCATTTAGTCCTCAAACCAATCCTGTAAGGAAGGGAACCAAGGTTGGTATTATTATCCTCAGTGTATTGATGAAGAGGCTGAGGCGTAGAGAGCTTGTGATTGGTCAAGATCAGTAAGTGCAGACTCAGCCCTGGAGCTTACATCCTCAGAGTTCAAGTCCAATTCCTTTTCTGTTATCGGAGTGCTGTCTGCTGGCCTGAAGAGGAGGGATCTGATTAGGTGTGAAGGGCATGTAGCCTAGGCCATAGTTAGTCAGTAGCTCTTACAAAGGATCCCTGAGGTCCTGCCACTGCCTCTATGTTATGTTCTGTCCGCCTCTGTTCTTCCTTTCTGCTGCCAGCAGTGACTTCTGTGAGGTTCAAGAATACTGTTCCATCCTTCGAGATGGCCTGAGGGAATTCCAAAGGCACTCCATGGCTCCAAATCTTAGCATATGTTACAAGGGCTTACTATACTTAATGTAAGATGTCTTTAGGTCAGTGTGTTGCCCTTCAGACATATGTTTGCAATTCACATATCCCTCTCAAACACAATTTCCTTATCTGTCAAAAGGGGTCAGCAGTAATGCTGAATTTGTTATTTCTGAGGATTAAATGAAATAAAATTGAGAATACCTTAGATAGTACCTGACACAGAAAAGATGGATAAAAAAGTGCCTTGGAAACTAACCTATACCTTATATTTGTATTATATGGAAACTGATTTATTTCTATAGACAAGAAGCCTATCAAGATCTTTTTTCATACACAAGTAGTACAGGGATTTTATCCTTTTTTTGTCTTCTCTCTTAATTGATCCACTCTGATTTGTCTTTCCACACCAAGTTTAAAAAGTCATTTTCCCCTCTCTGAAGTCTCTACATTGCCAAACATGTTCCTGTAGCATTTTGTATGGACTTTCGTTATAGCACACCTCTTTTATACTGTGATTTTAAAAAGTATTTTTTAATATGATTATTTTATTTAGTAGCAAGGTTGTTCCTCAAACTGGTGCATATCAGAATCTCCTGGAGGGTTTATTAAAATACAGAATTTCTAAGACTGGCTAGAGCCTGAAAGTTTTCATTTTCAACAAGTTTCCAGATGTTGATCCTGCTGGTCTAGGGACCTCATATTGAGTACCACTGGGCTATGTTAATAAATTGTGAATTCTTCAAGGGTAAGACCATATCTTAATCATCTCTGCTTAGTGTTTAAGGTCTGGTACTTAGTAGATGCTCAGTAAGTACTGAGTGACTCTAATTGTGTATCGAATGTACTCTGATTTCAGGTGGCCATTAAGCAGATGAACCTTCAGCAGCAGCCGAAGAAAGAGCTGATTATTAATGAGATCCTGGTCATGAGGGAAAATAAGAACCCAAATATTGTGAACTACTTGGACAGGTATGGACCGGTTCTGTCAGAGAGATAGGGCCTTTGTGACTGATGGATGGTGGAGGTGTTAAAGGAGAAGGCAACGCCTCCACTGAAGAACCTTCTATGATGCTTAGCTCTGTGCCTCTGACCCTGCATACTGCTGACACCTCTGCTTGCTGTACAATCTTCTGGGTTAGACTGAACCCTACCGCCCTGTAGCTCCTAACAGTACTGTTTGTTCTTCCTCAGAGAAGCCCTTCAGCCGCTCGGCCTGGGTCAAACCTCTAGGCTTTTAAATCATTCTGTATCTCAAATCTTTCCTCATCATGTTCACCCACCTTCTAGCTTGTCTGGTATTCTCGCAAAATGTGACACTCAGTATTTTTATTTCAGATTTGACCAGAATGGAGAGAGTGGGACTTCTCCTTTGTTCTAAATGCCACACAAGCTAATGATTTCATTCATTATTTTGTTTGTGTTTTTTTTGTTTTTTAAGGAGGCGTGTTTCATTGTTAACCCCTAGTAAGTTGTAGTCAATTAATCACAAGCTAATGATTTCATTCATTATTTTGTTTTTTGTTTGTTTGTTTGTTTTTTAAGGAGGCGCGTTTCATTGTTAACCCCTAGTAAGTTGTAGTCAATTAAAATCTCTGATCTTTTTTGTTTTGTTTTACATGACCATGCCTTAAACTGGTAATGTAGAACTTCTTAGTTGTCTTCATTAAATCCCATTTTGATTTTTTCAGCCTGTTGTTTCAGTTCATCAGAATTCTGTTCTTCAACATAATAATGGTGGTTGTAGCTAGCATTTGTGTTATGCTTTACTTGTGAGGTAGGATTTATTATCTAAGAAACCGAGGTTCATAGAAGTTAACAACTAATTCAAGACCAGTACACAGTAAGGAGCAGATGAGGGTTTTGTGTTTGAATATCCCTAGCATCATGTCATGTTCTTTCCTTCCACATATGAAAAAAGAAAAGGAGCTTCTTGCCTGGATTTCAGAGACAGCACAGATGGAGGTGATAGTGGACTGTCTTGGACTTTAATTCCTTTACTCTTTATATTGCATTGCCAACTGATTTCATTTCTGTCAGATTTCTTGTTTTGCATACAAAACATCAGTAAGCTTCAGTTTCTGTAAAAAGGAAAGGAGTTGGACTTGGACGCTCCCGACGTATGATGTTGATAGCTGTAGAGAACAAAGCCTTCTCCTTTTGGGGGATGATTGTCTATGATGTGGGTCATGACTGGCTCTGAAGAACCTTCTGAAAGTTATTACCTTCCCATCTCTTTTAAGAACCTATTACACAGAGAATATAGCTTGGACACAATACTGAGGGCTATAAGTATACCAGATTTAGTTCTGTAAGGGGCTCAGGATAAGGAAAAATGAAAACTGTCCAATAAGGATATGGCCTATCCCATAAGATAGTGAGTTCCTCATCACTGGAGGTACTAAACAATAAAATGCATGACAATGTTGTTGGAGGAATTTGTGTTCTGGGAATTGGATTAGAAAATTTTTAAATGTATTGATCAAGCCTTTGCTGGTGTATCCAGAAGCTTAAACTGTGGAATTAGAAGGAAATAAAGCTCAGTCCCTGCCCTCAAATAGCTCCTAATTGGCTGTGGAAAAAAACCACGTGGGAGCACCTGTGGGAGGACAGCAGTGGGTAGCCTTCACCTGAGCACTCAGTGCAGGTATTGCAATGGAGAGTTTGTGATTTTTGTGAGTTGTCCCAGAGGAGAACTTCTCCACATTATTTGTTCTCCAGATATGTGATGTTCTGAAGCTTTATCTAAAGACTAGAGGCCTGGTGAATGAAAATTCATGCACTGTAAGGAGTGGTCCCTCAGCCTGGCCTGCCCCCTCTCACAGTCCGGGAGCCCTCAGGGGCGGGAGGCAACCCGGCGATCAGGGGAAGGCGATGCCCCTATCACGCCCCTGCTGCTGCCACTGCCGGCAGCGCAAGCCTTGGCCGGCCCTGGTTACCTGAGCCTCGGGCAGCCCTGGGCGGCTGGGCAGCCGCTATCCGAGGCTTGCCTGAACCTCAGGCCGGCCCTGGGGGGCTGAGGGGCTGAGGGGACTGGGCGCTGCCATCTTGTGGCTGTGGGCACCACCATCTTTGAGGGCGTAACAGTTAATTAGCATACTCCCTCTTTATTGGCTGTAGGCACCACCATCTTGTGGGGGTGTGATGGTCAATTAGCATATCCCATCTTTATTAGATAGGATGTGATTTTTGAAGGTACCTTGGTGCAGTGTGTAGCTATAAAGTGTTTAACACAACATGAATCTGGGTGCCTATTGTTTTAGATTTGTGCCTGGGTAAATGGACTCTGCTTTGCATGTGTCTGGAGATAGTCTCTTGGCCCCTCAGATTTCTCCCTCCAATTAGTCCAAGTTGACAGATGTCTTTTTGATGTGCTGGGTGAGAGGCCATAAATGTGCATTGTTTTATTAGGGAGGAAATAGGTTCATGTCCCTGGAGGGCTTTTTACCCAGTTCTGAATTCTCTTTCGGTTCAAATCTTCTTTCTCAAAAGAGATTGTTGAAAAAAGATTTACTATGTCACATTTATTCATTTTGCAAATTAAAAAACTATAAGACTTTAAATTATAAGTAATCTTAAGGAAGGAGTACTAGATTCATAGTCAAGAGAGTAAGATTCAAATCTTAGCCTTTGCTTGAGACCTTTTCCTCCCTCTTCTCCCCCCACCCCTAACAGTGTCCCCATCTGCCCAGTAGCAGGATGAAGATAAGGTGACATACCATACAGCTCAAGCCAATCCAATCTAGCTTCTTTGTCTGAAGCTAGCAGAGAGTCTTTAGGGCTCTGGGCTAGCCTTGTTTTATTTGTCTTATTCTATAGCTGAGGATGCTGACCAGACTGGCTAAGTGATCTTTTTATCAGTGAAATTATGGGTTCTAACTCATGTCAAACTCATAATCTCTTTAGGGATACAGTACGAAGTGGCAGCCCTTGGCTTACCAGAAGAGGCTTTGGCCCTGAATCCCTTACTGGACTCATTCCATTCCTGGAATCAGATACACTCAAAATAGAGATCATTGCCAGAGTAATGACTATGTGTGTAATACTTTACAGCTTTTAAATGGCTTTTATAGCCTTCTTTCTTTTAATATTTACAGTTATCTTTTATTTTACCAACTAGAGGCCCGGTGCAAGAAATTTTGTGCACAGGTAGGGTCCCTAGGCCTGGCCAGTGATCAGGGCCAATTTGGGGCAACCAATGGGGCAATCGGGGGGGTGTGTGGCTCTGGCACTCGCCTTGGCTGGCCTGGGGCCTGCGGGCTGGGGGCAGCTCCTGCATTGAAGATCTGCCCCCTGGTAGTCAGTGCACGTCATAGCAACTGGTCATTCCACCAGTTGTTCTGCCGTTCGGTTGATTTGCATATTAGGCTTGTATTATATAGGATTGATTTCTTCAGTAAATATTGGCATCTACTGTGCTGGATTCTGGGAGAGAGTCTTGAACTGGACCTAGTATTTAGTCTCATGGGAGAACCCTCAAGGAGGTTGAGTGATTGCCTGTATTGGTAACATGGCCTCCAAGTCCTATCTTTGTTAAATGGTGGGGTGCTCTCTGCTTTGGTGCTTCTAGAGGTGTGGGAATTGTATCAAATTTTAGGAGGCATTGCTTTGTGTTGTGACAAAATATAATTTTATATTTCATATCTTCAACCTAGTGATCTGTCCTCTGGGGCTTCACAGAATAGTCTGCTTTGTTTTCTCCAGGTGAATTCCTAAGAGCTATCAAGTTAGTAATTCTGTTCCCCAGATTCTGCTTTTCCCCAGAAAACAGACTCTTCCAGAGCTGATGGAAATGCAGGTTCACTCTGTCTATGTGCTGAGCCTTTGAAATCCAGTTCTATGGCTCAGTGTACTCTGTTCCTTCTTACCCTTTATCCTACAGTTACCTCGTGGGAGATGAGCTGTGGGTTGTCATGGAATACTTGGCTGGAGGCTCTTTGACAGATGTGGTGACGGAAACCTGCATGGATGAAGGCCAGATTGCAGCTGTTTGCCGTGAGGTAAGGCCAGTGGCCAAACCAGCCTTGAGCAGGATGTAGTCTCCATACCCAGGTCTGTCAATGTTCAACATCTGGTGGGATCTCAGCCTGGGCACTGTGCAGGTGGGAGAAATTAGATGGGAAGTCAGACTCTCCCATCATTCTTTTATTATACCTGTTTTGAAATTTCTATCACCATGATTTTTTCTTTAAAGATAACTTTATTTCGATTATAAAATTACTAGAGGCCTGATGCACAAAAATCGTGCAAGAGTAGGCCCTCGTAGACCTGTGGCCCCGACCCCCCACTGGTTGTTCTGGAAGGTCGTTCCAGAAGGTCATTCCACTGTCTGCTCTAATTAGCATATTAGCTCCTTATTATATAGATATACCCATTATAGAAAAATTAAAAAGTACCAAAATATATATCAAGTCACTCATAATTTCAACCCTTAAAGATAACTGCTATAAACACTTTGTAATATTTTCCTCTCTTTTATACCCCCCACTGGTTGTTCCGGAAGGTCGTTCCAGAAGGTCATTCCACTGTCTGCTCTAATTAGCATATTAGCTCCTTATTATATAGATATACCCATTATAGAAAAATTAAAAAGTACCAAAATATATATCAAGTCACTCATAATTTCAACCCTTAAAGATAACTGCTATAAACACTTTGTAATATTTTCCTCTCTTTTATATGGATATATATTTTTAATCATATGTGCTATGAGGTTTCCTATGAAGCAGAGAAAGAAGGTGGTGACAGAGGAATTGCTCTTTTAGACAGAGTCATCAGGGAAGGCTTTGCATAGGTTTGAATAAAGATCTGAATGATATGAGAAAGTAAGCCAAGCTAAAAATCTAGGGTAAAATATTTCCAGGCAAAAGAAATAGAAAGCAAAGCATACATGGGTATTCTCCTTTCTCCTCTTTGCTAATAAGTGTCTGAGGTCTATAATGTGCTGGAGTCAGAAGGGGGAGAACACTCTCTGTAAAGGCTCCATGAGCAGCACTCAGAGGATAGCCACGTTGTCATTAGAGCAAGAAGATGAAGGGAATATTCAGGGAAGTTGAGGATATTGGATGTTTTGCTGATATGAGACTGGAACTTTTCAATAGCCCAGAGAAAAGTTTGGGAATTGGGGAAAGGGAAAGTAGAAGATTATATTAGGTCCAGAGTTTTATGGGGATGTGTCCAATAGTATGATTGAGGTTTGATGATGTAACACCTGGAGGCATACAGGTGAATTTATGTAGTTGTATATTTAATCAATATTAGGAAACAAAAGCCTGTGAAATCAGTACTGTCCTAGAAAATATGATCACCTTTGCTTTAAAAACCCTGTGATCTAGAACAAGTACAATAGGTTAATGGAATTAATACCAGCTTGGGATTCTTAGGTCTGACTTCTTTTCTGTACCACTGATGCAGGGTTTCAACTTTTTCCCCATTATTTTTGCCCCCACCTCAAAGAGCCTTTGAAAACATTTTTTTTCTAATCACATTGCCCCCATGAAATTTTAATATCATAGGTACATTATGTTGAATATCTGTTTATGTACTGTGACCCTTTGGAAACCACAAACCATTGTAATGTCTAAGATGTTTTTTACTCACCCCAGAAACCCACTTTCACTGGTTAAAAATACATGCGTGATACATGCATGTGTACTCAAGGAAATCAATTTGCCTCAGATTATTTATCTTTAAAATAGAAATGCACAGGGTATATACCTTAGGGGTGCCATATGGATCAAAAAGCACTTCGAAGAATTTTTAAATGTTGAATAAATAAATGGCATTGCTGTTTCATTGAGTTCTAATAGAGATCATCCCACTTTTTAAAAAAGCTTTAGTGAGATACAGTTCACCCATAAAGCACAGGTGGTCCTGACTTATGATGAATCACCTATGACATTTTGACTTTATGATGGTGCAAAAGCAGATGCATTTAGTAGAAACAATACTTTGGATTTTGAATTTTGATCCACTCAATCAAGGCATATACTTTTATTGTTTTCAGTATATTGAGTTGTACAACCATCACTATAAACAAGTTTATCACCCCAAAAAGAAACTCCATACCTGTTAGCAGTCTCTTTCCACTCACCCCACTCCTATAGATTTGCTTGTTTTGGGTTTCATATAAATGCAATCATGTAGTATTTGCTTATTTTTGACTGGCTTCTTTCACTTAGCATAATGGTTTGAATGTTCATCCTTATTATAGAACATAGCAATGCTTTATTCCTCTTAATAGCAAATCAGATTCCATTTATTTATCTGTTCATCAGTTGATGGACATTTGGGTCATTTCCACTTTTTGGCTATTGTGAATAATGCTATGAACATTCATGCATATGTTTTTATTTGGATGTATTTTTTATTATTATTAATCCTCACCCAATGATATGTTTTTGATTGATGAGAGAGAGAGAGAGAGAGAGAGAGAGAGAGAAGAAAGTTCAATCGGTTGCCTCCTGTACGCGCCCAGACTGGGGATCGAACCCACAACCTGGGTATGTGACCTGACACTTCAACCAACTGAGCCACACGGGCCAGGGCTGGATGTATGTTTTAATTTCTCTTGGGTATATGCCTAGGAAAACATTTTGAGGAATGGCCACACTGTTCTCTAAAGTGGCTGTACCATTTTACATTTCTCCTAGCAGTGCATGAGGGTTCCAATTTCTTGAAATCATCCTTTTTGTTCATAATTTTTGACATTCAGAGGCCAGGGTTTTTAGCCTCCTAAGGAAAACAACTATTACTTTTATAGGGAATAGCCACTTCTGGATATTGGTTTGTTTTTAATTTAGCCATTAGTATACTTTTAAAAATAAAGTATTAATTTGAGAACATTTAAATATCATTTTCATATTGGTTTATATCTTTACTAGAGGCCCAATGCACGAAATTTGTGCAATAGTAGGCCTTCCTTCCTCTGGCTGCCGGCACCGGCTTCCCTCTGGCACCTGGGACCCGGGCTTCCCTCCAGCTGCCAACAGGCACCCAGGACCCGGGCTTCATCTGGAAGGTCGTTCGGAAGGACAGCGGTCTAATTAGCATATTATGCTTTTATTGTTATAGATGGTTTTTAATTTGGTAGAAGCTTCTAAAATTTTAGCTTTGGGTTCTGGACTTAACTTAGTAGATTTAGTAGCATTTTATAGATGGGAAAACAGTAGCCCAGAGAGTAAGTGATTTATCTAGAATGATTTTGTCCATCAGGAGTGGCAGAACCAGGCACTTTCATTCTTCCATTCAGTCTCTATCTTATTCATTCTGCCTGCTAAGTATAGGTGTTTTCTAAGGTTTTTTTCTATCTCCTCTTATCTTCTATAACATTTGCCAGTTCCAACCATTTCTATAACTTAAAAAAAAAATCACCTCTTCACATATGACTCATAAATATCTATCTCAAGTCTAGACCTCTGTATAGAACTTAAGACTCTTATGTTCAGTTGCTTACTGGACTTTGTCTACAAATGCTTATAGGTATATAAATTTAGCATACCCCAAACAATATAAATTATCTCCAAAATAAGATTATCCTTCTAACTTTACTGCTTCTAATATCAGTTCCAGATGCCTAGTTTCCCAAATATGACTTATTTGTCACTTTCCTCCAGTTTTATTATTACAAAATTCTTTCCATTCTTCCTCAGTAGTTTTTTTGGGGGGTCTCAGGTTCTTTGCCAAGTATCTAATGCTCTGTAAAAAACTCCAAAATAAAATATATTGGAGGAACTCACGTACTGAAAGAAAACTGCTATATGGTATATTATAGTAAGGTATAATAAATAAGGTATAATCTATCATAATAAAAGCATAATATGCTAATTAGACCAGACAGCCGAACGACCTT
This sequence comes from Myotis brandtii, assembly GCF_000412655.1. NCBI lineage: Eukaryota > Metazoa > Chordata > Mammalia > Chiroptera > Vespertilionidae > Myotis > Myotis brandtii. Next base: position 579,084 of record NW_005359225.1, read on the forward strand.
CCGGACGTCATTCCGGACGTCCTTCCGGACAAAGCCGTAGGGGCCGAGGCAGAGGCGGTTAGGGGTGATCAGACAGGCAGGTGAGCAGTTAGGGGCGATGAGGCAGGCAGGCAGAGTGGTTAGGGGCAATCAGGCAGGCAGGCAGGTGAGCAGTTAGGAGCCAGTGGTCCTGGATTGTGAGAAGGATGTTTGACTGCTGGTTTAGACCTAATCAGTTGGACATCCCCCAAGGGGTCCTGGATTGCAAGAGGGTGCAGGCCGGGCTGAGGGACCTGCCCCTCTAGTAAAGGTATAAGGCAGCATGTAGTGTTAGAGGAATGCTTAACTGAGAGACAGGAGACTAGAGTCTCTAGACCTATCTATGCTGCTCATTTGGAGCAAGTCCTTTTACTTGTTGGGGCCTCACTTTATCATACAATTAGGAAGTTGGATTAGTTGATTTCCTGTAAGTCTTCGTATTATATGTCCTTTCTTTCTCCCCCTGCCCACACCTCTTCAATAGTGCCTGCAAGCTTTGGAGTTTCTGCATTCCAACCAGGTCATTCACAGAGATATCAAGAGTGACAACATCCTGTTGGGAATGGATGGCTCTGTCAAGCTAAGTGAGTAGGAGTGATAATGCTTCTCTTCCCTGTGGGACCCTGTCTCCTGTGGGACAGTGTTCATATAATAGTAGCTAGAGCACTCACCAAAGAGCATTTCCTCGGATCTTTATATTACTACTATATAAGGTGTCATTTTTTTTTCATTCATTTATACATTTAGCCAAAAAAATGTGCTTAATGCTCCCTATGTGCTAGGTCTTCTGATGGATACGGAGGACGCTTTGCCTTTCTTCAAGTAGTTCTCAGTCTACATGAAATACATAATTACAAAAATGAGTTTAGTGTAATTTTTGTCACTCAGTCATCCATTCAGTATTATATGTCTGTTATATTCCAGACCCTCTTGGAATAAAAAAATGAGTGAGAAGACAGTTCTTCCTATCAAAGGCCTCGTAATTTAAATAAACATATAATTGCAATGTAATGTAAATGAACTTCAGTCAGAATAAAAGTGTAAGGACCAGTAGTCCAGACAAACAGTTGTGTCATAGGTGGATGGGGAGACTGTTCTCAGTCTCTCTCTGACCACAGGGTGAGGAACAGATAAAAGTAGGGCCCTGCCTCATTGTAAGTGATTAGAGATTAAGTCTGAGACTCATGCCCAGGAAGTAAAGCAAGGACCTACCTGCCGGATTTTGGGATATGGGGATTGTTTTCAAGAAGAAAGAAGAATTGGAGCAAGTAATCAAGGCCAAATGGGCAGCTTGGACTTTAATGTCTAGTCCTTTTGGCTTGAGGATGGATAAAAGGCCAGAGGTGATATTTGTTATGTTGCTCCTACTTCTCTTTAAGGTTGAACAGGGGACAGGCTAGGACAGGGGTGGGCAAACTTTTTTACTCGAGGGCCACAATGGGTTCTTAAACTGGACCGGAGGGCCGGAACAAAAGCATGGATGGAGTGTTTGTGTGAACTAATATAAATTCAAAATAAACATCATTACATAAAAGGGTTCGGTCTTTTTTTTTTTTTTAGTTTTATTCACGGCTGGCCTAGAGCCTTCAGAGGGAGCATGGCCCTGCCAGCCATTTGACTTTGGACTTCTGGTCTCCAGAACAGGGAGAGAATGGAGTTATGTTGTTTTAAACCACCGAGTTCGTGGTGTTTGTTACAGCAGACACGGGAAGCTAATACAGACACCATAAGTGGTTGTGATTATCATAACTATTCCTCTGTGCGGTTCAACCAAAATTCACATCCGATCTCAAGTGAGGGCAGGTTGTGTGCACACGCCCACGGCTGTGCACGAAGATGAACGCCTTGCACTAAGGGCATCCTCTCCCCGCACAGGGGCCACTCCCTGGAGGGTGTACCGGCCCCTCCCTTGCTACATGGTGTTTGAGAAACCTTCTAGTCATCCCGCAATCTGACTTGGCCAATTTCCTTACTGAAATCAGACCTCCTCATAACACTGCACCTCAGCAGCCTGGCTTCCGGAGGCGGCACCTCCCCCACAGGCTCTTTGGAAAGACAGCAGGGCCAGGTGGGTGGACAGCAAAAGGCTCAGGTGTATGGTCCCGGAGGAGCTATTTCTTTCTTTTTTTAAAAAAAATATATTTTTATTGATTTCAGAGAGGAAGGGAGAGGGAGAGAGAGATAGAAACATCAATGATGAGAGAGAAAGGGCATGTCTGGGACCAAGTGAGAACCTCATTTGGAACCTAAGGTGATTTTCCACTTGTATTGTCAGGCCTTGTACCTCATTGCCACCAATGGGACCCCAGAGCTTCAGAACCCAGAGAAGCTGTCATCTATCTTCCGAGGACTTTCTGACCGCTGTCTTGAGATGGATGTGGAGAAGAGAGGTTCGGCTAAAGAGCTGTTACAGGTAACTGGTCTATGCAGAGAAGCTTCTGGTTTGGGGAAACCACTAAACTAAACCTGTTTTGCTTCATTTTTGTCTGTGAGGTATGGGTTTTTATAGAACCTGGCCTCTCTCTTACCACTTTTGCACTCAACCTATATTCCCAGGTCCCTAACCTCCTTCATCCTGGGCTTCTGCTCCTGTCATTCCCTTAGGTTCTTCTTCAGCCTGTTAAAACTCTGCATTCTCCCAGGCTCAGCTGAAAGATCTATCTGGGCTCCTATTGAACTTTGCTTGTATCTTCCTTTAGCACTTGTTTTGTTCTGCCTGGTTTGGTCTAGCAGAGTTTGAGTCTTTGGTAGAAGATGCTCTCTAATATGAAAATATTACAAAAGTTATATTTTACTGGAGATAAGCTCAAAAAATGCATTTTCAGTAAAGGGTATCAGAGGTCATAAGTTTGGGGGATCATTAGAGTGCAGCTTTTCAAGTCTTCCCTGTTTCTTCAGTTGAAACCCTCTCAGATGGTGGCAATGATATTCTGCCAGCCTAAAGTCAGGGGTTTACTATGTCTTTTATACTACTACCTGCTGAATTCTGAATAGACAGCCTAATTATTTCACAGGGTTGCAAAAGCTGTCTTTAGCAGGCCACATTATTTGTATTTAACACTTATGTTTCAGGTACAATTTGTTATTACTAGTATATTTTACTACATTGCCTATGGTGATTTAATAATAAGTATCACATAACTTTATAACAGTGAGTCATCTGTAGGCATGCACAGTCAGTCACTTTTGTGTTAGGACCAAGAGCAACTAAGCAGGGCAGGGCAGAGCAAGATCTACCACACTGCCCTGCATTAAAGTTAGTTAATGAACATTTCTGTTTTTCCCACTAGATTACAACCTCCATTTTATTAGACTCTGGGTCTCCTCTTATAGCTAGGACCTAGTTCAGAATAGGTATTTAGAAGAAATCTGTTAAATTGAATGGAATTGCTTAAATTGAAATGTTACCCTCTGGAACATATTTAGCATTTCTTTGTAATTGGGGTTACTGGTTACAGAGCATTGGTCAATTAGATATGGGATCTGGGTTCTGCCAAGTGTAATCCAATCGTCTCTAGAATCCTTTGGGACTAAAAACCCCTTATAACACGCAGTACAGATAGGATCCCTTTGCCTTTCATATGAGGTTTGTTCAGGAAACCCGAGGCATTGGGAAATGTGCAAATACTATGTTAAGGCTGTGACTGAAGATATTGTTAATTAGGTACCAAATCGTAGTTATTGAAAGAGTAGTGCCCTCTAGAGTTTTCTCGATATAATAATGTAACTAATAATAAATGCAGGATTTTGAATCTTTACCACACTCTAGGCACTAAGAATTTTATATATTTTTCATTCATACTTTATAATAACCTGAGAGTTATAGCTTCTGTTATTCCCAAGTTTACACATGAAAAAAAAGAGAGAATTCAAGCATTTAGTAACTTTTTTATGATTACATAACTGATAAGTGGGTAACCAGGATTTCAACCTATGTTCATTAGGCTCTCAAGTTTGTGTGCTCTTGGCCACTGCTCTTTTGGCTCAAAGAAAGTGAAAACTGGAAGGGCCTTAGGGTTTATCTAGTCTACTTTGTTCACTATATAGAGAAGGAAACTGAAGCCTCTCAGTTGGATATTTGATCGTGCTGCTTTCTCAGCTCAGAGGCTCATAGAACATGTGATCTGAGGACATGGGCTCTTTAACGTTACTGTACATTGTAAATATTTAAAAACCACGACTCTTGGAATCTTAAAGAATGAAAGCTTCACATCTATTTCTCCAGTGCAAACACATATGTGAACAGAAGTACATAGGATCTTATGTTGGAATTTATGTCTGCATGATTTAGCCAGATCTTTTATTCCTTTCATAATAATTGTAACTTCTTGTTCTTAGTACCTCTTTATGTTCTATCTCTGTCCAAAAGGAAGTTGAAGCAACTTGCTACCAAAGAATCTATATATATTGTCTCTGTGTGTGTCTGTACACATATACAGCATGATTAAAAAGGGACTTATAAGGATGGCAAAAAAAATTAAACTTGCAAATAATCTGAGTTAAATTGTTTTGTTTAAACATCAAATTTAGTTCCAAGTTTTCTGGTGGTTGGACTGGAAAGGAAATGTGATAGTTCCTATATTCTTATCAAATTGAAGAAATATCCCCTATTCTCAAGGCACAAAGCTTTTTTACTAATAAATATAAGGAAAATCATTTTTAGTTAAGAGACTGAGTTATGTAAAAAATTGTTTTTCATCACAGTTTTATTGAAAATGTACATGCCGTTTTCATATGGTGTTTTCTCTAAAAAGTCTTCTTTAATAGTTGGGGATATGGCCCAAAGTACAGTCCAATGAAAGTGATTTGGGTTAGGACCAAGCTATTGATCAAGTCCTTACTGGATTAATTAGCCTTACTGGATTCAAGGATAGCACAACAAACTATGTGGTCTCATATGCTCCTGAAATGCAGTATTTCAATATATCATTGAGTCATGATTAGTCAATACCTTCCCACAATTACAGAGGTAATTGTTGTTCTGATTATCACTATAGTTTAGTCTTACCTAATCCTATCTAATAATAGACAAACATGGTAATTGACTGTACCTTTGCTACGCCTCCCATTGGCTAACCAGCATGATATGCAAATTAACCGTCAACAAAGATGGTGGCTAATTTGCATACTGCAGAGAGGGCGGGCCAGTGCGAGCCGCCATCCGGGCCCCGTGTGCCGCCTAAGCCCCGCCCCCATCCGGGACCCCAGTGTGCAGCCTTGGGCAGCGGGGCTTGGCGCTGTGATCGTGATCGTGATCGGAAACCAGGCCGCAGGCAAGGCAGCACCCTGGAACCCAGGAGCCGCCTTGCCTGCGGCCCGTGATTGTGATCGGAAAGCCGGGTGCAGGTAAGGCTGCACCCCAGGACCCAGGAGCCGCCCTGCCTGCAGCCCATGATTGTGATCGGAAAGCCGGTCTGCAGGCAAGGCAGCTCCCTGGAACCCAGGAGCCCATCGGCGAGGTCTGCAGGCAAAGCAGTGATCAAGCTATGAGGGGTAGGGTGGGGGGCCGGAAGGAGCTACAGGAGCAGCTCTGGCCGGAGACTGAAGACTCCGGCCGGAGCGAGGAGCAAAGACTGAAGGCTCCAGCCACAGCGAAGACTGTGTCCAGAGCGAAGATGGAAGGCGGTGGCCAGAGTGAAGGTCTGGGTCCCGGGTGCCAGAGGAAAACTGGTGCTGGTAGCCAGGGGAAAGAAGGCCTATTGCACGAATCTCTTCGTGCAACGGGCCTCTAGTATAATATAAACTCCTTTGTATCTGGCTTCTTTCATTCAACATAATGTTTGTGGGCTTTGTCTCATTGTCAGTGTACCAATTATTTACTGTATTTCTGTAATTTTCTGCATAGTATTTTATGACTATAACATTATTCATCCTTCCATTCTCTTGGATATTTGGGTTCTTTTTAGTTATGGCTATTAGAAGTAAAGCTGTGACAAACAGCCTTATGTCTGTCTTTTGATGGATACACAAACTCCTCTTGGAAATATCCCTAGGAGTGGAATTGCTGGCATATAGGACAGATTGTGTTTAGTTGAAAGTAGATACCGCCAAATGGTTTTCCAAAATGGGTTGTTATCTTTTAAAGATGTCCTTCAATTTGGGGATAATCTGAAGCTCTCCAGGCAGACATGGATGCCCTTAACATCTTGTAATGGCTACTGAGGAAGAATGGTCAATAGTCATGTGTCTTTTGCTCTTTTTTTTCTTTTCTAGCATCAGTTCCTGAAGATTGCCAAACCCCTCTCCAGCCTCACTCCACTCATCGCTGCAGCAAAGGAGGCAACCAAGAACAATCACTAAAACCACACTCACCCCAGCCTCCTTGTACCAAGCCTTCCGTGAAATTAATGCTAATTCCAGAAATTCCAACCCTTGATGCTCTCTCTTCCTTGCCTTGCTCCTCCCATTTCCTGGTCTAGTGCTCTCAAGACTTTGATCCTTGAAAACCATGTGTCCAGCATTGAAGAGAAATGCAACTGACTACTCAGATGACGGCCATCTGAATAAGGAATTTCCTCCTGATTTGCGGATGTGAGGATGGTTTATGATCCGAGCTCATAGGAATAAACCCTTGGACTCCTGTTTCTACCTAGCAAAATCTTCTTCACATACCACCTCTTCCCAAACCCCAGGCCAATCCGTTTTTGGCTGTATAAATTTTTGGCTTTATAACATTATCAATTTGTAATTGGTTGAGGCTTCTTTAGTTCTTGATTTTCTGTGACTGAACTGCCCAAACACCGTATTGTACTTGAAAATTGGAACAGCTTGAGGAATGCCCTGGTGGTTGATAATCTGTCAGGGACATGAAATGACTCAGCTTCCTGGACCATGTCTGTGGCACAGCTGATACTGAGATGGGAAGAGAGGGCTACCACATTTTTCCTTGTGTGTGCTTCTACAGCTGCTTGGGAGGATCTTGACCCAGTAGTGTTCCCCATGCTATTTCTTGTGAGATGGTCTTGGCTATCTATGTAGCAGCTTTTGACTCCCTACATCCTTTAGACTGCTGCTCCCCATTCTGTCCTTGTTTAGAACTCAGAAGTTTCCTAGGGCCTATGCTGAGAGCAGTGTGAGAAGTCAGGAGAGAAAACATTAGCTGCTTTTAGAACAAGGCTGGATATCAGTACCTGTCCAGCTATACCTATGTGATATTTTAAGAACTCAGTCTCTTTTTCCTTTTGGGATAAGGAGCTGAAAGGTTAAGTGAGATCTTCCAATGGCCTGAATCTTTCGGTCAAAGGGAAGGATCTCCAAATCTTAGACTACATGTTAGTTTGGATGGACTTGGTGGCTTGAGATGATACTCTGCCAGCTGTGAGGGGACCCTGTTTTCACAATGCATGGCCAAGCTCTCTGCAAATGGAAATGCTTGCACTGGGTGTTTGGGATGTTTGCTACCTCCTGCTATCTTTGTGGTTTTGGTCCTGCCACTATGGTAGGACCCCTGGCCAGCATTGTGGCTTGTCATGTCAGCCCCATTGGCTACCTTGTTATGCTCTGAGGTACTACTGCCTCTGCAGCACAGGTTTTATTTCCTTCAATAAAAGAGGATGAAAATACTCTACTTGGAGTATATGCCTTTCTTTTTTCCTTTATTTCCTGGGTTTTTTATTTTGACATAATCTCAAACTAAAGAAAACAAATTTATGAAATAAATATATATTTTTCTTCTCCATTTGAGATTAAGTGCAGATAAAATGCCCCTTTACCCCTATATATTTCAATGTGTATTTTTTCTTTAAAAAAATATTTTAGAGAAGAAGGGAGAGGGAGAGAGAGAGAGATAAAAACATCAGTGATGAGAGGGAATCATTGATAGACTGCGTCCTGCACACCCCACACTGGGGATCGAGCCCACAACTGGGGCATGAGCCCTGACCGGAACCAAACCGTGACCTGGTTCATAGGTCAACGCTCAACCACTGAGCCATGCTAGCCAGGCTCTTTCTTAACACTTTTATTTTAAATATAAATTAAGAGAAATGGGCCAAAATGTTTGTATATTATAAGGTACTAGGGGCCCAGTGCACGAATTCATACACCTTGACAGGAACTGTGGGCCGCAAGGCTGCGGTGGGCACAGGGGCGGGTCTCGGCCCATCCTCCACGCCCCCGCCTGGCCCCTCCTGTTGCAGCCCAGGTTCCCACTCCCACCACCGCCACTCCCACGCGCTCATGGCGCCAGCCCTGCTCACACCCCTGTTGGCACAAAGTAATTGTGGCCAGCGCCATCAGGGGGTGCAAGTGGCAGCTGCTGCCCCGATCACCCCTCAGGAGTAGGGAGAGGTGGAGAAGCTCTCAGGGGCTATTGGGACCGGCCTGGGGCGTTGGCAGTGGGTGAGAGCGGCGGCTCTGGCACCGGCTGCCAGTGTGAGTGAGGCCGGCACCAGCAGTGGGTGCAAGCAGGGCTGTTGCTGGTAGTGGGTACGAAAGGTGGCTGTCGGCCCTGATCACCCTTCAGGAGCAGGAGGAGGTGGAGAAGCCCTGAGGGGTGATTGAACCCGGCAGCCGCCA
>NW_005359225.1:589375-589697 GCF_000412655.1 Myotis brandtii
ACGCCCCCTGCCCGCAGGCGCGTCCTCAGCCCGGCCTCCATCTTGAGAGACGCCGGTCTGGTCAGTGCGAAGCCGAAGCCCAGGCCTGAGCTTGGGCTGTGAAGTCACGGTAAGTCAAGTGTCCAGCTCCCCGCTTCCCACTAACATCTTCCGAAACAGGAGCTACGTTCCTGATCAGGGTGGCAGTCAGACCCGCGGCCCGTGGGCTCAGTCAGCTCCCCGGGTCGGTTGGACCTGGGGCTGCCATTACCTGCGGGGCTGGTGGGGCAGCTGAGGCCCAAGGGCTTCCACCTGTGCGGGCCCCTGGGGGCCACCCCTCGGA
>NW_005359225.1:589737-591046 GCF_000412655.1 Myotis brandtii
GGGCCTATCCGGAAGTCCCCGCAGGTGTGGAGGGCCCGGCGCCTTTGTCTGGGGGTCACAGCCCAGCTGCGCGGAGTCCAGCGTCTGAGCATCGTGTGTAAGGAGCTCTGTCCAGGTTCCTGGCTTATGGCGGGAGGCTGTCTTTTCTAGGTCCTCCATCCTGGCAGGTGTGCCCTGGGTTTTAAAAAAATATGTGGTTTTTTTTTACTGATTTTTAAAGAGAGAGGAAAAGAGAGGAATAGAGAGAGAAACATGGATGAGAGAGAAGCATCACCCATTGGCCGCCTCCTGCGCGCCCCCTGCTGGGGACCCAGTGGACACCCTGGCGTGTGCCCCGCCGGGGAATCAACCCAGGACCTCTTGGTTCTTGGGTCTGGGATCAACCACTGAGCCACACTCACCGGGCACCCCCCGGTTTTGGACACCAGCACCTGGATGAACAGTGGTGCCCTCTCCTGAGATGGGAGGAGCTTGGGGAGAAATGGGTCCTGGAGGGAAAATCAGGTGTTCGGTTTTGGGATATTACATTTGAGCGACACGTGAGAAATGCAGGTGGACATTTCAGTATGTCGGACGTATGGGATTGGAAACCAGGAGAGCTCTGGAAGGGAAGCAGTATTTATTGATCGTCGCTCCCTGTCCCCCGAAAAAACAACAACACGTTATTGAAATTTCAGTGTGGACTTGGCTACCGGGCTGGTAGACTCGAATATAAAGGGCATGCAGATATGTGGGAAATGGTGTGCTAATTATTCTGGTTAAAATGCTGCCTTTTATCCAGTATTCAAACCGTTTACCATCCTCTTAGTCAAAGTTGTTTGTTCAAAACATTTTTCTTGGATAATTCGATATTTGTAACAAAGACACCAAGTTTGTGTAGTTTCATCATCAACTAGTTCAGACTTTTTTTCTTATTTCCATTGTGATTTTTTTTTTCCTTTGACCATGGATTTAAAAAAAAATATGGTGTGTAATTATGCAGGTTCCTCAAAAAAATAAAATAGACATTCCACAAATGAGTGAGATCGTGTGGTATTTATCTTCCTCTGACTGGCTTATTTCACTTAGCATAATGCTCTTCATGTCCATCCATGCTGTTGGGAATGGTAAGAGTTCCTTTAGTTGATCTCTTCCCCTTACCCTCCCCTACTTTCCCTCTGGGGATTGATAGTCTGATCGCTGTTTCTCCGTCTTTGGATCTGTCCCTGTTCATCAGTCTATGTTGTTCTCTATATTCCACAAATGAGTGAGATCATGTGGTATTTATCTTTCTCTGACTGGCTTATTTCACTTAGCATAATGCTCTCCA
>NW_005359225.1:592213-596861 GCF_000412655.1 Myotis brandtii
GACACGCCCTGGAGCCCTCCCGCGGTCCCTCCCCTGCTGGCCAACCTCCTGTGTCTCTCCCCAGCCCTGATCATGCTCCAGTGGGTTCCCTCGGCCTGGCCTGCACCTCTCAATATCCGGGACCCCTTGAGGGATGTCGGAGAGCCAGTTTTGGCCCAATCCTGCAGGCCAGGCCGAGGGACCTCACTGGTGCACGAATTCGTGCACTAGGCCTCTAGTATATATATATTTCACCTTCATCAATTTGGCAAAAATTATAAAAGACAAAATACTCGGTACTTTTCATAAACTTTGTTGGATATGTAAACTGGGGTCAGTTATTTTTGGAAAACATTTTTATAATTTACTAGTATCTTTGTGAATTAAAAATAAATATATATTTCAACCTAAAAAATTAAAAAAATATACAACTACCATATAATTCAGCAATCCTTCTTGTGGGTATTTATCAGAAGAAATCCAAAACACGAATTCAAAAAGGTATATGCATTCCTATTATGTTCAATGCAGCATTACTTACAATACCCAAGATATGCGAGCAACCCAAGCCCATTGATAGACAATTGATAAAGAAGATGTGGTACATACAAGGTGTCCCCAAAAATGTATACACACTTTAACAGCTGATAACTCACATAATTTTCACTCCTTTTCAGGTTTAACTGATTTGAAATAATGGGTGGAGCCAGACTAGTCTTTGAACAAAGAAAATTTATCCACTAGATTTTTTTATGAGGACACATAAAAGAGAAAGTTTACCATACAAAACCGGCAACAGTTGATGAATTGAAGGTGTATTAATACCAAAAAAAAAAAAAAATGATTCTTGATGTTTCCAATTCCATTACTTTGTGTTATCAGCAGTGTTTGGACCAGAAAGGTCATCAATTTGAAAACAGGCATTGACCAAAAAAAGTATTCATTTCTGTAGATTCTTTTAAATTTTGAAAATGAACTGTATGTTAATAAACACTGACTTTATAATCATTCAAAGTGTGTATACAGTTTTTTGGGTCACCCTCTATATACAATGCAATATTAGTTGGTCATAAAAAAGAATGCGATGTTATCATTTACACTAAACAATGGAGCAAGAGGGTATCATGATAAGTGAAATAAGTCAGACAGAGAAAGACACATAGCATAGGTTTTCATTTATGTGTGGAATCTAAAACATAAAGAACAAACAAAACAGATTCATAGATGCAGAGAACAAACTGATGGTTGCCTGATGGAGAGGGTTGGGGAGCTGGGTGGAAAAGGTGAAGGAATTAAGAAGCACAAATTGGCAGTTACAGAATAGTCCCAGGGATGTAAACTACAGCACGGGGAATATAGTCAATAGTATTGTAATAACTATGTATGCTGCCAGGTGAGTACTAGAATTATAGGTGGGATCACTGCATAAATTATAGAAATGTTTAAGCACTATGCTGTACACTTGAAACTAATGTAATATTGAATGTAAACTGTAAAAGAAAAATTTTAAAAATTTAAAATAATGGTTTCTAATCTCCAAATGTGGAATTTTCCAGTTATCATTTTCTTCTTATGGGCTTCTGGTATAACTGCAATGGAGTAGAAAACACACTCTTAAGATTTCAATGTTTAGAAGTTTATTAAAACCAGTTATGTGGCTTAATATATCATTTTGTTAAATGTCCTATTTCCACTTGAAAAGAATGCACATTCTGCAGTCATTGAGTATAGTGTTGATAATTGTTAGGTTAGTTTGTTAATCAAGTAGTTAGAATCTCATATTCTTACAGACTTTTTTTGTCTGCTTAATATGTCCTTTATTGACAGATCTCCCACCATGATAGTGGATTTGTCTTTCTCCATAGAGAGGCTATGTGATTAGGTGCCTATAAATTGAAAATTCTTTTAAAAAATCATTATGAAATATCTCTCTTTGTCTCTACTAATGCTTTTTCCCTCAAGGTTTTCAAATCTGTTGGTAACATAGTGAGATATGACCCCAGTTCTCGCCCTTCCTTTAGTTACACCTTTTGTGTTCACACCCTTTGCCAAGTAACTCTCTGGTGCTCTCCTACCATGAGTTGACCAGGTCTGCTTTTGCCTTAGACCACACAACATCCCTTGAAGCAGAGGCTGTAAATGGGAACTTGCATATGGGAACTTGCTTTCTTGGACATTTCCCATCTCCATGACAATATGCTTAGGCTAGCCTGGTTGAGTGACACATGGAGCAGCACTGGGTCACCCCAGTCATTCAAGCCAAGGCCATTCTAGAGCAGCAGAACAGATAACTGTTCAGCTCAGATGTGTGAATCATAAATGCTTATTTTTATATGTGACTGAGGTTTTTTCTTTGATTGGTACATGTCATTATCCTGATAATGGAATATTAATAAATAGCATATACAAGGTATATGAAATATTAAATTATATTTCATCATAATACAAAGTAATGCCTCCTAAGTTTAGACATGATTCCCACCCATCTAGAAGCATTTCCCTGCTCCTGGCCTTTGAATATTGTTGTCATACATTTTACTTTTACAATTGTAAAATGTCTATTTAGGTCATCTCTTTCTTTTTTTTAATATATTTTTATTGATTTCAGAGAGGAAGGGAGAGAGAGAAAAACAGAAACATCAATGATGAGAGAGAATCATTGACTGGCTGCCTCCTGCACCCCCAACCTGGGATCGAGCCCACAACCCATGGATGTGCCCTTGACTGGAATCGGACCCAGGACCCTTCAGTCCGCAGGCCGATGCTCTATCTATTGAGCCAAACCAGCTATGGTCAGGTCATCTGTTTCTTAATCACATTGTTTTTTGATACTGAGTTGTATGAATTTAATTCAGCTACTGCTATTTTGAATATTCCATAATTCTTAATTGAGGTGGACTCTCACCAATTCCATATGGGAGAGGAGAGAAAGGGAAGGGGCAGGCAACTGTGTGTGTGAGAGTCACTTATTAGTCAAAGATTGTATTTTTCATATACCTCACCCATGCCTCTAAGTTCTCAAGTTATTCCAAGAGCATGTAACAGTTAAAAAAGCATATTCATATATATTATCTAATATGATGCTTCAGCATCTATTAATTGGCTGGTGCAGAGAATATGGTTCCATTTTAGAGGTGAGAAAACTAAGTGGTGCAATGACTGCAATAAACACTTAAGTTATTGGGAAAGGTTGGATGAAGCTCTAATCTTCTGCACTGAATTCAGTGCATTATCTTAGATTATAATTTAAAAAATTCATTTATTTTTTAATGGAATTTTCTGTAGAATGGTGGGGTAGGAAACATTTAAAGGAGCTACTAGATCCTTATTGTTTTATTTGTCATTCCAGCAAAAGGGTGTACCATACTTAAGAATGTCAAGAAGGTTGAGGTACAGAGCCAGAAGAAAAGACAGAAAAAGCATAAGCCATGGATTATACACATCTTCAACTACGAATGCTATGCCACCTACATTACTGGCTGCTACAGCTGCTATTGGAAAACCAAGCTGGAGAAAAAGGTCTAGATGTGGACCCTGCTGCTGCTCTTGGGTATGGAGAGATGGAAAGGAGCTGGACCACACTCCCTGAGATGTGGGGAACGTGGGCTGGTCCCTACCACCATGAGGGCTCATTATCTCCCGAGCTGGGCATGCTTGGGCTCTAGTTCTCCCATGAAAGGTCTGCTGTAATTCTGGAACCAAAGTTAACCTTACTGAAACGTGCTTGTGTTCTTTCACTGTTAGTCTTCACTGACTTCACCCACAAATAATCTACAACTGGTAAATGATAATAAAAGCAGCCATCTGTTACATTTAAAATAGCTAATACAAGTATGGACTGAGGTGTAAGTATGAAATGCTGTGTATTGCAAAGAAAAATGGACAGTTTCTGCTGTGAGGGAGTTACATTCCAGTTGAGGCAGTAGAGAGTAAGGGAACTAAGTGAATTGTGCACTTTTCTATGTACTGAACATGCTCCTAGATCCTGCACATATCTATATATAGAAAACCCTAATATGCAAGTAGACCGAATGGCGGAACAACCAAACAACCAGTCGCTATGATGTGTGCTGACCACCAGGGGGCATGCACGCAACATGGCGGGCATCGGCAGCAGGCAGCAGAGGGTGGAACATGGAGGGCGTTGGCTGTGGCGGGATGGTGGAGCAGGTGAGCAAGGGTGCCAGACCAAGGCAGGGTGCTGATCGCTGTCATCAGGGCGAGCCTCTGGTGGTTACTGAAAATTCTTTGCTTCCACACACCGCAGTCGTGCCCGGCACGCACACCTGCTGCCGGTGCTGGCCCTGCTCGCACCTGCTGTTGGCACTGGAGCCCCCACTCACACCCACTGCCGGCGCCCAGCACTGTCCCTGATCCATCGCTTGGTGCCATCAGTGGTACAAGCAGCAGCTGCCAGTCCCAATCACTCCTCAGGGCTTCTCCACCTCCCCCTGATCCTGAGGGGCAATCGGGGCAGCAGCTACCACTCGCACCCACTGCTGGTGCTGGCCCCAATCACTTTGCGGCATCAGCGGGTGCGAACAGGGCCAGGACTGTCAGTGAGTGGGAGCAGCGGCATTGGGAGTGAGGGTGCCAGCAGACAGGGGACTGGGGGCCGTGGTGAGAGGGGCTGGATGGGGGTGTGGAGGATGGGCCAAGACCTGCCCCT
>NW_005359225.1:597048-626010 GCF_000412655.1 Myotis brandtii
TTGGTTTGGGCAATGAAGACTTGGAGAATTTAAATGGTTCTACCAATTACACAGCAAGAAGCATATGAGGCCAGGATTTGAATCTGGTCTAAGATATCCACAGATAACTATAGAGGACAGAATGAGACATACAAATACAGAGGCACAAAAATGGGCCATTGGAGTTTAACACCATCAAAGTCTCTTTAGTTCAGGAATACTTAAGTCTTCATGAAAGAAGTAGCATTTGGACTGGGCTTTGCAGTTTAATGGTAGGATTTTTAACAGGTGGTAATGGCAAAGAAGGCAAGTGAGTGATAGAGCTGGAATTGACTCCAGTTCAGTCTTAAGCCAAAGCCTATTTCTAGAACAGTGAGGGCAAATGTTGGAAGCCAATGCAACTGAAAAGGGATTGTATTACCTTGAGTTATAGAATACAGGCTGAAAGGAAGGTTAAGACAGGAACATGAAAGTCTTTCAGTGGAAATACAACAGGTTCTTTGATATAAACTCAATCATTCCAAATTATGTATGGAGATTACATTTAATTACCCATGGAGATTACATTTAATTTCTCTCCTTGGCTCAGGACAGTATTTCAGAGGTCCTAATGGGTTGAATGGTAATGGAGCAACACATAGTAGGGCTAGAAGTAGAGCTATATACTAGTAGCAGGAGCATTGTAAATGCTTCTAATGGAAACCAATGCATTCTCTTTTGTATTTGTTTATTTTTTAGCTCAAACCATTTTACAATATAAAAACCTTATCAGGCTGATAGAGAAAAAGCAAGAAATCAGATTCCAAAACTAAGTGATTTATTGGAACTTGCACAGAAGACAAATAAATTTGTGATGTTTGATCTTAATGTCCCTCCACCAAAACATCCCTTCAGAAAAATGTTTATCCATCATGTTGTACGTGTGATTCTTGATTCTAAAATTGAGCAACATCTGTTATGTCTATCTCAGTATTTATGGTAGAGGCTGGGAGGTGGGTAGTATGTCCCTGGAGCATAGCAGTTGAACCTGACCAACCTTGTAGATCAAGCATGTCAAACTCGCGGCCCACGGGCCACATAAGGCCCACAATGAATATTTTTGCAGCCCAGCCAATATAATGTTATGTAAAAATGTTTTAATAAAATTTCGTAACTTAATTTTTACAATATCCTGTTATACATAATTATTAATAACAACTACAACGTTCACTAATGACTGATTACTATCATTGTGTTGGATTCATTTCCCTTACGCACCTTACGTGCAGGCGCACCATTTCTCTCCACTAATACTAGCAGCGAATATTTTAGCAGCCGCTTGCCACACCATTAGTCTTGGACTGACTTGTTTAGTGTGCACAACAGGAAATATTTTGCTTTTGGAGAACAAGAAAAATATGTTTATTTGCGTTATGCTTATTGTGTAGTTACTCAGTGTCTGGTAAGTTAATGTTCAAGAAAAATATTAATTTTTATTAAAATGTTCTATTATTTTATGTTAACGATTATTCATTTATTCCAGCCCTTTGTATTCAGCATGTCTCTATTGAAATACACCTACGTTTCTATGAAAATTGAAGCTTTTGTTTTTTTGCGGCCCACATAAACACTTGTTTATTTGGCCCGTGTTAGCCTTTGAGTTTGTCATGCTTGTTGTAGATCTTCCCTGGCATCCTTAAGTCATTTTGTTCCCTATAAAAATTGAGATTGTATCTTTCATTTTTTTTTAAAGTAAAAATTCATTTTAGAATGAGAGGGGGAGGGAGAGAGAAACGTCAATTTGTTGTTCCACTTATTTGTGCATTCATTAGTTGCTTTTTGTCTGTGCCTTGATTGGAAATCAAACCTGCAACCTTGGTGTATGGGACAGTGTTGTAACCAACTGAGCTATGTAGCGAGGGCTGGAGATTGTTTCTTATTCAGCTATCTGTGGCAACCTAGGAATAACCCACTTAAATTTATCTCAGGAGAGAAAGCCCAAACCAAATGAAATATCAGCACTCTGTTAAAAACAAATGTGTGTAAGGACTATTTGAGCAGAAATTTGTTCATGTTTTTCAGAAGCAACTCTCTGTGTTGGGATAGTCAATCATTCCAAATCTCTCAAATTCTTTGACTAGGGGAAGAGTGCTATGAGTGAAAAAGAATGGGTCTTTTTACCAATGGAACTATTTGCACAGATGAGTCATAATGAGCCCTCTCAAGGATGATGTTTAGCATCATCAGCCAGAGGAGATGTTTATGGTTCCCACCTTTCATCCACACCTGCCAGCCCCTCATCCACTTTGGCTAGTGTGACACAATGGGCCCTTGACCCATTATATTACCTGAGGAAACTCAACTGCAGAACAACCCTGGTGAAAGCCCCATTGTAAGAATTTATCAGACAATATTAGGCCAAGGGCTAGAATCTCCCTCTGCTCCCTATAGACTGCCACCAGTACTGGAATGGTGCTCCATCTATTGTCTAGGGGACTGTTTGTACTTAAACAGCTGATTGCCCACTGGAAGATTTCCTGTTTCTTTTTACAGATTTATTGGTTGCCATGTATTGCTAGGAAGTATGTCAAGTGGAAGACTCCTGGTTTTCAGCATGTGGGCTGGTTAAGGTCTGTTAAAAAACTTACAAAAGAAAATATCTATATATATAAATCCCTAATATGCAAATAGACCAAATGCCAGAACAACCAAACAACCAAACAACTGGTCGCTATGACGTGCGCTGACCACCAGGGCGTGCACGCGGAATATGGTGGGCAGCAGCAGGCAGCAGAGTGCGGAACATGGTGGGCGTTGGCTGCAGCAGGATGGTGGAGCAGGTGAGTGGGGATGCCAGACCAAGGCAGGGCGCTGGTCGCTGTCATTGGGGTAAGCCTCCAGGGGTTACTGAAAATTCTTTGCTCCCGTGTGCCGCGATCCCGCCAGGTGCTCGCATCTGCTGCTGGCGCCAGCCCTGCTTGCACCTGCTGCCGGCCCCGATCACTCAGCGCCATCAGCGGGTGCAAGTGGCAGCTGCTGGCCCCGATTGCCCCTCAGGGCTTCTCCATCTCCCCTTGCTCCTGAGGGGCAATTGGGGCAGCAGCCACTGCTCGCACCCGCTGACAGCACTGGCCCCAATTGCTCTGCACTGTGAGGGGTGCGAGCAGGGCTGGCGCTGTGAGCGCATGGGAGTGGCAACGGCAGGAGTGGGGACCGGAGCCATGACAGGAGGGGCTGGGCAGGGGTATGGAGGATGGGCCGAGACCCACCCCTGTGCCCACTGCAGCCTTGAGGCCCACAGTTCCTTTCAAGGTGCACAAATTCGTGCACTGGACCCCTAGTCAGTATAATAAAGGTTGACTACAGAGGTTGTTCCACAACAGGTTGAGGTAGTGTTTGACCACACTTTTCTAGACATGTACTGCTTTACTTGCACAAAATCTGCATTCTAACCAAACTACTGAGCTTCCCCTTCCCATCTCAGGATTCTGTGTGTGGCTATCTTTTTGGAATCCCATATTCTCCCCTTCTTGCCCTTTTCTCATTTCTTCCTCCCCACCTCTACCAACCAATATTTATCATGTATAGATTATATCCCTGGAACATAGTCTTCAGCCTCTTCTTCTTTGTGCTTCAATCTCTCATCAGTGAACACACGTTTTTGTATGCTTGGCATTTTTTGTTTTCATATAAGGTGACTGTTGAAAAGTCAGAACTCAGAGAGGTGTTTATTTCCTCCAGCCATTACCAGAAGGATTGCAGTATCTCATGAATAGCTTTGTTATCCAGATAGCCAGATTTCTAAAAGGCATAATTAAGAACATTACTATATCATTATTTAAAAAACTTAAAGCAGCCAAGCATGAGAAGAAACTAAAATTATTAACCACTACATTTATAAATATATGGTTAGAGACAATTTTAAGAATTCAAAGCACCTGGAATAAAATGCTCACTTTTTCAAACTTAACTGTTATTAATCACTGCTTAATTTAATCCATATCCCCTTTTTATATTTAAAGAAAATTTCTTCAGATAATTTAAATGTTTCAGAGAAAAAATCTTCCTTGGAAATATATATATCCAAAATCTCCTTGGGCTTAGTAAAAATATTTGTAGAGACCTTTTTGCATCTCAAATCATGAATGAGGCCATTGGATGAACCTCTGTTTCTGTTTCTACTCTTCCTATCTTTTTGACCCTGGTCGTGGTTGATCACAAAATATATTTTTTTTCTTGTTGCATTGAATTATTTTGTATGTCTTACCTCTATTTTCCAATCAGAAGATTTCTTTTTTCCCAACTATGCCTCTATTGTGATTGTATTGCTATTTCCTTTTACTTTTTTTTCAGATAGAAAATTGCTGTAAAATGTTTTCCTTTTCTTCCAGTCATAATTTAGATTAATCTAGTAGTTGAGAAAGAATTTTATTGGGCATTTATTATGTTCATGTTATGTGGTTGGTAGACCACAGGTCTCTTTTTCAAATCCTGTCTGGCCTATTCATCAGCTACACATAAGACTCTGGACAGTTTCTCATTGTCAGTGTTCTCATTTGTAAATTAACAACAGTAACATCGTAGAATGATTAAAAGATTAAATCAGATAATTCATATTATAGTAGGTCCTTGGGTTACGTCGGAGATCTGTTCCTATGGTGCGACATAACACGATTTTTGCCGTAAGTTGGAACCCACCTACATAAACACCTACGTCACTCACATGGAGCACATACACAGCAGTAATTAAGTGAAACAGTAAAAAAAAATTTAAAAGAAAGATAACAATTCCTGACCTTTACTTGTGGTAAATAAATAATAAAAAACATAAAGCACATATGTACATATGTCTACATGACGGAATTTGTTTTTTTTATATAAATAAATGGGAGATGGTGACGTAACACTAAAACGACATATGTCGAGTCCGATGTAACCCGAGGACTATTTGTATACACATAGCAACATGCTGGGCAAATTAAGAATATAATCATTAGCTGCTGCTTTTCTCATCACCATTTTTACATGCAGTGCCCTAGAAATTATCTTCATCCACTTCCCCTCTCCTCAGATCCCAACTCCTTGCAATGACCAACCTGTTCTCCATTTCTATAATTTTGTCATTTCCAGAATTTTACATAAATAGGATTATGTAGTATGTAACCTGTTGTGATTGTAATTTTTACAGATAATTCTCTTGAGATCCATCCAGTTGTGGCATGTGATAATGGTGTGTTCTTTTTTGTTGCTGAGTAGTAGTCCATTGTATGAATGTACTAAAGTTTCTTTAATAATTCACCAGCTTACGCATATATGATTCTTTCCATTTATGAGCTATTATAAATAAACTAGAGGCCCAGTGCATGGATTTGTGCATCGGTGGGGTCCCTCAGCCTGGCCGGTGCCCTCTTGCAATCCAGGATCCCTCGGGGGATGTCGGATAGCTGGTTTGGGCCTGATCCCCGCAGGCCCGATCCAGACAGGAGGGAGCCTGATCCAGTGCAATGAGCGTCTGTCCTCTGGTGGTCAGTGTGCATCATAGCAACTGATCATTTGGTTGGTTGGTTGTTTGGTTGTTCAGTCATTTGGTCGCTTAGGCTTTTATATATATAGATGTTATGAACATTTGTGTACAGATTTTCATGTGAACATAATTTTTTAAACTAAAAGTCTATAGTTTACTCCAATTTCCTTCTTTTAATTTTTTAAATTTTGATAAAATACATATAACATGAAATTTACTATTTTAATAATTTTTAAATGTGTAGCTCAGTGGTTTTAATATACATTTATAAAATTTTGCAATCACACCATCCATCTACCTAATAACTCTTTTCATTTTTATAAACTCAAATTCTATATTCATTAAATAATAACCCTGCATTCCCCCACTCCCACCCCCAGGCCCTGGTAACTATCATTCTACTTTCTGTCGCTATGATTTTGACTCATATATGTAGAATTATATAGTATTTATCTTTTTGAGACTGGCTTCTTTCACTTAGCATAAGGTCCTCAAGATTCATTTGTGTTAAATTCAACATTCCAGAATTTACTTCATTTTTAAGGCCGAATAATATTTATTATATGTATATTCTACAGTTTGCTTATATATTTATTAGATGCATTTTCGCTATTATGAATAATGCTATCAAGATGGTTGTACAATCATCTCTTCAAAACCCTGCTTTTAATACTTTTGATACTTTTGAGTATACAGACATACCTTGTTTTATTGTGCTTTGCTTTATTGCACTTTGCAGATACCGCATTTTTTACAAATTGAAGGTTTGTGGCAACCCTGCATTGAGCAAGTATTTGATCAGTTTATGTCTTTGTGTCAAATTTTGTAATTTTCATATTTCAAACTTTTTCGTTATTACTATATTTGTTATAGTGGACTGTGATCAGTGGTCTTTGATGTTACTATTGTAATTGGAGTGCCACAAAGTGTGCCCATATAAAATGGCAAACTTAATTGATAAATGTGGTTCTGATTCCTCCACCAGCCTGTTGCTCCCTCATTTCTCTCCCTCATCTAGGGCCTCCCTGTTCCCTGAGACACAACAATATTGAAATTAGGCCAATTTTTAACACTACAATGGCCTCTAAGTATTCAAGTGAAAGGAAGGGCCACACATCTCTCACTTTAAATCAAAGCCTAGAAATAATTAATAGTGAGGAAGGCATGTCAAAAACCAAGACTGCCTAAGAGGTAGGCCTGTTGCACCAAACAGTTAGTGAAGTTGTGAATGCAAAGGAAAAGTTTTTGGAGGACATTAAAAGTGCTACTTCAGTGCCGAAACCGGTTTGGCTCAGTGGATAGAGCGTTGGCCTGCGGACTGAAGGGTCCCAGGTTCGATTCCGGTCAAGGGCATGTACTTGGGTTGCGGGCACATCCCCAGTAGGAGATGTGCAGGAGGCGGCTGATCGATGCTCTGTAAAAAATCAATAAAATATATATTTAAAAAAATAATAATAAAAATAAAAGTGCTACTTCAGTGAACACATGAATGGTAAGGAAGCAAACCAGCATTATTGCTGATATGGAGAAACTTTTAAAAAAATACTGTATTTTTTAATTATTATTTTTAAATAGATATTTTATTGATTTTTTACAGAGAGGAAGGGAGAGGGATAGAGAGTTAGAAACATCGATGAGAGAGAAACATCGATCAGCCGCCTCCTGTACACACCCCACTGGGGACGTGCCCACAACCAAGATACATGCTCTTGACCGGAACTGAACCTGGGACCCCCCAATCCACAGGCCAACGCTCTATCCACTGAGCCAAACCGGCTAGGGTGATATGGAGAAACTTTTAGTGGTCTGGATAAAAGATCAAGCCAGCCACAACATTTCCTTAAGGAAAAGCTTAATCCAGAACAAAACCTTAACTCTCTTCAATTCTATGAAGACCAAGAGAGTTGAGAAAGCTTCAGAAGTTTGAAGCTAGTAGAGGTTTGTGAGGTTTAAGGAAAGAAACTTTTCATAATATAAAAGTGCAAGGTGAAGCAGCAAGCGCTGATGTAGAAGCTACAGCAAGTTATCCAGAAGATCTAGTAGAGATAATGAATGAAGGTGGCTACCCTAAATATCAGGTTTTCAATGTAGATGAAACAGTAGTGAGTGAGGAAGGCATGTTGAAAAGATGCCATCTGGGCTTTCACAGCTAGAGAGGAGAAGTCAATGCCTGGCTTCAAAGGACAGGCTGATTCTCCTGTTAGGGCCTATTGCAGCTGCTGACTTTAATGCTCATTACCAGTCCAAAAGTCCCAGGGCCCTTAAGAATGATGCTAATTATATTCTGCCTGTGGCCTATAAAATGAAACAACAAAGGCACATCTTGTTACAATGTGGTTTACTGAATATTTAAACCCACTGTTTAGAACCACTGCTCAGGAAAAAAAAAAGAAAAAAAAGAAAAAAAAAAGATCCCTTTCAAAATACCACTGCTCATTGACAATGCATCTGGTCACCCAAGAGCTCTGATGGAGATGTACAATGAGATTAATGTTGTTTTCATGCTGCTAACAACATCCATTCTACAGCCCATGGATCAAGGAGTAATTTTAACCTTCAAGTCTTAATATGTAAGAAATACATTTCATGAGGCTCTAGCTGTTATAAATAGTGATTCCTCTGATGGATCTGGACAAAGTAAATTGAAAATCTTCTTTAAAGGATTCCCTGGTCTAGATTAAGAACATTTGTGATTCATAGGAAGAGGTCAAATATCAACATTAACAGGAAATGGGAAGAAGTTGATTCTAACCCTAATGGATGGTTTGAGAGGTCTGACTCTAATTTTAAAAGAAGTTCTGTAGAGAAATTATTTGTGAAAGGAAGCGTCAATCGATGGAGCAAATTCTTCATGATTCATTGTTGTCTTACGAAATTGCCCAGCAACATGAACCTTCAGCAACAGCACCCTAATCAGTCAGCAGCCATCAACAATGAGGCAAGATGAATACTCAGATGATGGTTAGCATTTTAAAAATTTTATTTTTAATACTCACCAGAGAATATGTTTTTATTGATTTTTAGAGAGAGAGGAAGGGAGAAAGAGAGGAAGAAACATCGAGATGAGAGAGAAACATTAATCAGTTGCCTCCCATACTTACCCCGACCAGGGATTGAACCTACAACCTAGGTATGTGCCCTGATCGGGAATCAAACCCACAACTCTGTGGTGTATGGGATGATGCTCCAACCAAATAAGCCACCCGACCAAGGCTATAGTTAGCATTTTTTAGTAATAAAGTATTTTTTAAATTAAGGCAGGTGCATTGTTGTTGTTGTTGTTTTTAGATATAATGCTATTGCACACTTAATAAACTGCAGTATAGTATAAACAAATTCTATATGCACTGGAAAACCAAAAAAAATTTTGTGATTGGCTTTGTCACTATATTTGTTTTATTGCAATGTTGTGGGACCAAATCCACAATGTCTTTAAGGTGTGCCTAATGCACCAGAAATAGTATTGCTGGATCATATAGTAATTCTATTTTTAATTTTTGGAGGAACTACCATACTGTTTTCCATAGCAGCTGTACCAACAGTGCACATGGTTCAAATTTTTCCACTTCCTCCACATCCTTGTTATTTCTGTTTGATGTAGCCATTTTAATGGGTTGGTATTAGTTCCCCTTTAAATGTTTGGGGAATTCACCAGTGAAATCATCGGGTGCAGAACTTTTCTTTTTCAGGAGATTTTTGGTTAATGAGTCAACCTCTTTACTCATTTAAGTCTTCATATTTTTAAATTCTTCATGATTCAGTCTTGGTAGATTTTGTGTTTCTAGAAATTTATCCATTTAATCTAGATTATCCAGTTTGTTGGGGAACAGTTGTTCATAGTACTCTCTTCTAATCCTTTTTATTTCTGTAAAACTGGTAGTAATGTGCTCACTTTATTTCTGATTTAAGTAATTTGAGCATATTCTCTTTTGTTCTTATTAGTCCATATAGCTAAAGGTTTATTATTTTTTGTCAATCTTTTAAAAGAACTTACTGTTGGTTTCATTGGTTTTCTCTGTTGATTTTCTGTTCTCTATTTTGTTTATGTCTGCGCTAATTTTTATTATTTTCTTCCCCTTGCTCTACTGGGTCAATTTTCTCTTATTCTAGTTTTTGTAAAATTAGGTTGTTGATTTGAGGTCTGTCTTGTTGTTTTTTTTTTTTTAAATGTAAACATTGATTCTCCCCTAGAACCAATTTTGCTGCATCCCATGAGTTTTAGTATGTTGCGTTTTCATTTTCATTTATCTATGTATTTTTTAAATTCCCTTGTGATTTCTTTGTTGATCCTTTGGTTATTTAAAAATGTGTTGTTTAATTTCCACAAATATGTGAATTTTCCAGTTTTCTTTCTGTTATTGACTTCTACTTTCTTGTTATGATTAAAGAAGATACTTAGTCTGATATCTATCTTTTTACATCTATTGACATTTAATTTGTGATCTAATATATGGTCTAGTCTGAAAAATATCCCCTATGCACTTAAAATGAATATGAATGCTATTGTTTTAGGGTTTAATGATCTATATATGTCTGTTAGGTATAGTTAATTTCTTGTGTTGATTAAATCCTCTATTTCCTTACTTAATTTCTGTCTGCTTGTTCTATCCATTACCAAGAATGGGATATTGAAGTCTCCAACTTTTATTGTATAGCTGTCTATTTTTTTCTTCAATTCTGCCAGTTTCTGCTTTATAAATTTGGCTCATCTGTCATTATGTAAGTGTTTATAATTGTTACCAGAGGCCCGATGCCCCTGCCGCTGCGGCTTCGTCCGGAAGGTCGTCCAGAAGGACATCTGGTCTAATTAGCATATTATGCTTTTATTATTATAGATATCTTCTTGATGCATCAATTTTTAAAAATCAATATATAATGTTTTTCTTTGTCTCTCATAATCTTTTTTTGATATAAAGCTGTTTTTTTATATAAAGCTGTTCTTTGTCTGACGGGGATCAAACCTGCAACTCAGGTATGTGCCCTTGACTAGGAATCAAACTCGAGACTCTTTGGTGCCAATGCTCTAACCACAGATCCATGCTGGCTCTTATTTCTATTTTTTATGTAACTTTAGGTGATCTAGAATTGTCTTAGAGACATTGGATGACTAATCGACAACACTCCTACAAAGGTGTTATTAATGCTTTTATCTTAGATTATATTCTGAGTGTAAGAACTTGCCTTGCCATTATATGACAGAGCTGGGATTGAAACCCAGGCTTGTACAGAGCTGTTTCCAATATGCTATACCAACTCAATTTCAAAAAAATTTTTGAAGGCACTTACATAGTATCTTTTCTGAGAAATTTAATCCCTGAAAATGACAACTTGAATTACTAAATATTTTTCTACTTATCTTCTTCCTGTTTCTCTGGTCAGTACAGAAGTATCTACTGATGTTTAGTGCATTGGGAAGAATTTGGTGCTTGTAAAAATTCTTTATATTTGAAATTCAAATTTTCACCAGATTGGTATTTATTTATTTATTCCTTCAATTACTGTTTAAGAAGGCAGGTATTATGCTAGGTACTGGCTATACAAAGATGAATAAGACTCTGTCTCTGCCTTTAATTTACACTCAAGTACCATAAGAAAGCACATAGAGCGTGTTGTCAAGTGCTTTGATGGAAGTATCGCTGCTACCCAATAAAGTGCTGAAGCTTGTTCATACTGGCTTTTGGGAGCCAATGATCAGAAACTTTGAAAATCTGTTTTTCCAGCTTGAAATTGGCTATGGTAGGAGTATTTACACCATGGAAATGAGCAAATACTACAAATAGGGATTTCCTTTTCTTTTCTTTCATTCCCTTTTTCTTTCTTCCCTACCCTTCCCTTCCCTTCCCTTTCTTTTCCTGTTCTCTTTCCATTTTTTACCCCAGGACATCCAGTTTACTAAAATGCCACTCTTAGTACAGTAGGTAAAAATCCAGTCCTTTATCTCATTGCAACATGAGCCTATTCTGCATGTCATATCATAGTTGTTTCAGGACCAGCTGGTGATTTAAGCATTAGCCTTTCACAAACCTCGTGGCTGTTTCCCTTTTAGATGATGAGAGTCAGACAAAGTCTAAATCCCCTGTGGGTTCTGTTTTTGTCCCAGAGATTATAAAGCAGCTAAGTTCACCATCAACTTATATGTCGTCAATGAGCCTTGGGTCTTCTCACTGACCTGGTGCTCCAGGATTAACTTGGTGACCACAGACAACATTCAGCTCCCAAGGCAGATAAATTACCCGGACTACTCCATGGTGAGCTGACTTCCAGATTGTTCTTCCAAGTCTAGTATAATAGGATTTCATGTCCCCTACCCCACCTGTACATTGCCCACTGTGTAGTTGCCTGGGAGCAGAGACTTCATTCTATTGTAAATGCAGCATTCTCCCTTTCCTCACCCAGGTCCTTCTGTGATTTTCAGGGAGAAATTAGTATCGTTTTAATAACTGCCGTTTATTGAATCCTAACAGTGTTCTTTTCATGCATTATGTAATTTAGCCCTCTGAATTAGCCCCTGTTAATATCCCCATAAGGAAACTGAAGCTTGAAGATATGAAGATTCTTGCACATTGTTGCATGATGCAAGATAGAACGAGGTCTGAGTCTAGAATTTTGCTACTGCAGCCCACCTTCCTAGAGGCATGGCAGCAATGACAGTGGCATAGGGTAGAGGGAGAAAAACAAACGTACTTCACTTCCAAGTGATACTGTGTGCTTATTTGAAAAAGAGAGCCTGTGGCCAGTTACCTAGTTTGATTTCCCCTTCCACAGCTCATTACCAGAGGCTTAGGGACCTGAAGACCTGGGTTACAATCCTCGCTAAATCTCATCACTTAAGGGAGCCCCAGCTAACCAGTTTACTGCTGCAGACTGTTTTTCTTATCTGTGTAGAGTAGGTTGCCTGAACGGGACACAGTAGTGTACCAGAAAACAGCTCAATTTCTCTTATTGACACTTTAAACTGCTCTGTGAGCTAGGCCTTTCCCTGCCCCTGAATGAAATCATACTCAGGTCCCATAGCTTTTCTAGTCACGCTTAGATAATTTTTTTCCCCTTTATTGAATAAGATATTACAAATGTGTCCTTATCCCCCCAATGTCCCCTCATCCTCCCAATCCTGCCCTCGCCCTCACTTAGATAATTTTTAAAGGTCCACTTTAGTACACCAAAAAAGCCTCAATTCAGAATCAAAAGTTTCCACTGCAGAGTAATAACCCAAATTCCAAACTGCCTTGGAAGTTAAAGCTTTAGGCTGAGAAGCCTAAATATTTCAGATTGTCTTCTCCATAGTCCAGCCTCACAAGCCTACTTTTCTGACCTGTTCAGGGTCAGGACCCGGGGAGAGAGGATCAGGATCAAGGGCCACAGTGCACTGAGGCCCTCTGGTGGCATCATAAAATAGCTGACCCCTTCTGGTGGCTTGAGCAGCTCAAGGAAACCTTGGATGGCAGTACCTTGGCAAAAGTGAAACCTCTCTACCTGCCTGTCCTTACATAATTCCCCTTCATGTGTGTACTGTATATATTTTTAACATTTTTATTTTTAAAGTTGATTACAAAGGAAACTTGCTCTTTATATAAAATTCAGTAATTATAAAATGCATAAATTAGAAAGCAATGCACTCCTCCATAATCCTATCCCCCTAATCAGTAATGTCTCAAAGTTGTCCCTTTGGATATATTAAATAAAACTTTGTTAAAAAAACACTTTTCATTTAAATACTTAGATTGATAATATTTGAATTGATAATAAATTCATGTGAATCTAAAGTCAAAAAGAAAAAAAGAGTGTATAAGTGAAAAATAAAATATGGATTTTAAGATCACTCTACTGGCTGTTAAGAGGTCTGAAGGCTGTATTCCAGATACCTTATGATTTTCAGTAATTGCATGAGTAAACTAAGGCTGCCATAACAAAATATCTTAGGCGGGGCAGGTTAAACAACAGAATTTATTTTCTCACAGTACAGAGGCTAGAAATTCAAGACCAGTGCATCAGCAGGTTTGGTTTCTTCTGAGCCCCCTGTCCTTGGCTTGCAGATAGCACCCTCTTCCTGTGACCTCACTCAGCCTTTCCTCTGTGCGCATACACATCCTCACTGTCTCTATGTGTCCAAATTTTCCCTTTTCCAGTCAGATTGGATTAGGGTCCACTCTAATGGCCCTCTTTAGTCACTTCTTTAAATGCCCTCTCTCCAAGTGTAGTCAGATTTTGAGGTCCTGGGGGTTAGTGCTTCAACATGTGAATTTGAGGAGAACACAATCCCACCCATAACAGTAATCCAACCAAGAACTGTAAAGAACATGAAAATGGTAGGAAATCCTGGATGAGAAGTGGCTATAATGCCTTCGAAAAAGTACTCCATTAGCTTGACCTCAATACTTCACCATGGTGAAATGATAAGAAAATAAGGAGAATAGAAAATACATTAATCCGTCTTCCTGTTCTTAAGAGTTTTTTAGTTTGCTGTTACATAAACCAGTTTTGACTGTTCTAAGCAAAAAGAGAATGTATTGAAAGGCTTTTTGAGTACCTCGAGGAAACATGTAGAAGGTGTAGGAGTAAGTTTAGAATCCTGAGGGAAGAGGGAAGACTGGACAGAAGCCAGAACCTGAGTCCAGATCCATTCAGGTTGAGGGGAATAGAGCCGCCAACACTAAGTACATCTTGCACCACAATCACCTCAGCATAGGAAATATCTGAAAAAATACATATGAAAGCATGGAGCATTCCTGGAAACAAAGGTTTTATAAGGATGAAAAGGTCAATATATTAGGAAAGTATTATAATTATAACTGTGTAATAACATAGCTTCAAAATACATGAAACAAAAACTAAATGAAAGAGATTTATAGTCAGAGATTTCATTCCTCTCTCAGTACCTGGAAGAACAACTGAACACCCAAAAAATATAATCAGAAAGGATGCAGATGACTGAACAACACTTTCGGTCACCTTGACCTAAATGACATAAAATAGTATACCCCAAAACTGCAGAATAAACAATGTTTTCAAATGTATATGGCATGGCGCCTTTGCAAAGATAGACCACATGACAAACCATAAAATAGTCTCAATAAATATATTTCAAAAGACTGAAATCTTACAGATTATGTTCTGTGACCACAACTAAATTGAACAAGAAATGAACATTAATAAAATATCTAGCTAAGCCTCTAAATGCTGGAAATCAATGTGTTTCTAAACATTCCATTGATTAAGGTATAAATCGCAAGGGAAATTAGAAAATATTTTAAACTAAAGGATAATGCATATACAACAATATTTGTGAAATACAGCTAAAGCAGAACTTAGAAGGAATTTTAAAACTTTAAATGTTAGAAGAAAGAAAAGTTTAATACTGATTAAGTTTCTACCTTAAGAATCTAGAAATAGAATTTTTTCCCTAACGATGAGGAAGGAACTACTAAAGACAGTAGGAATCAATGATATAAATAAAAATGATACAAACAATAGAGAAAAATGAGAAAATTAAAACTTATTTATTTGAAAAAAATAAAATTGATATATTCTTAGCAAGATGAGAGAGAGAGAGGGAGGTAGGGAGATGGAGGAAGGGAGGGAAGAGAGAGAACGAGAAATTGCCAATATGAATGGTGAATGAAACGGGAATGTCTCTTTAGATCCTAAATATAAAAAGAAATATTATGAACATTTTTATGCCATTACATTTGACAAATTAGATGAAGTAGACAAATTCCTTGAAATATATAACTTACCAAAACTAAGAGAAGAAATATAAAATTTTAATAATCCGCTATTACAATCAATCTATATATATAAAAGCCTAATATGCAAGGCGTCCCCTCAGGAGTTTGACTGACTGGGAATTCGCTCGCTCGCTATGATGTGCACTGACCACCAGGAGGCAGGGTGGAATGAAGGAAGGCCCCAGCCGGCAGCTGGTAGCCAGGGAAGGGAGGCCTGGTGGCAGCCGTCAGCTGCTAGGGACTCAACCCATGCACAAATTTCATGCAGTGGGCCTCTAGTTTGTATATACAAAACCTCACCGCAAGAAAAGTCCATTGCCCAAAGAATTTCACTCACTAATCAAATATATGAGATAATACTAATCTTATGAAAACTCAGAAAAAGGGAAGAGGACTTCCTAGCTGATTTTTGAGGCTAGCAATACCCTCATATAAAACCTGACAAAGACCTTACAAGAAATAAATTTACAGATAGATCTCATTCAGAACTTAGACATAAAAATCTTTATCAAAATGTATGAATCCATCAGTTTAAACAGGCTAATACATCATGAGCAAGTGGGGTTCAGACCAGTAATGCAAAATGGATATATCATTTCAAAATTACTCAATATAATTCAACATATTAACAAAATAAAGTAGAAAAAGCACATTTGACAAAAGTCAGCACCCATTTATGATAAAAGGTCTGGACGAACTAGGAATAGGGATAAAACTTCCTCATTCTGATCAAAGATATTTAAAAATATATTTACTAAAAAGCCAATATCATTTTTAGTGATGAAGCAATGAATATTTCCCTGGAGGTTGAGAAATAAGGCAAGGATATCTGCTCTCACAACTTCTATTCAGCATTATGCTAGAGATCATAACCAGTTTAATAAGATAAATGACAGGCATGAATGAAGAGATAAAACTCCTGATTTGCAGATATAATTAGTTACATTTTAAAAATTCTAAGGAATCAAACAACAAACAAACCTACTGGAACTGATAAGTGAGTTAAACAATATCTCAGGATACAGAAAAATCAATTGTATGTCTTTTAATATATATAATTTTATTGATTTTAGAGAGGAAGGGAGAAGG
The DNA here is from genome assembly GCF_000412655.1 of Myotis brandtii. Taxonomy (NCBI): domain Eukaryota; kingdom Metazoa; phylum Chordata; class Mammalia; order Chiroptera; family Vespertilionidae; genus Myotis; species Myotis brandtii. Next base: position 613,345 of record NW_005359225.1, read on the forward strand.
AGAGGGAGAGAGGGAGAGAGAGAGAAAGAGAGAGAGAAACATCAATGATGAGAGAGAATCATTGATTGGCTGCCTCCTGCACATTCCTGAATGCAGATTGAGCCCACAACCCGGGCATGTGCCCTGACTGGGAATTGAACCATGACCTCCTGGTTCATAAGCCGATGCTCAACCACTGAGCCATGCTGGCCGGGCAATAATTGTATGTCTTTATATTAGCAATGAATAATTGGAAACTTAAAAAATGTTTAAATAGCACAATTTTCAACAGTGTAAAAACATAAAATAGAAATAAATTTAAGGGAAAATTTGCAAGCTCTTGCAAAGAAGATACATGATGGTTCACTCAAAACTACAAAGATTTACTGAGTGAAAGAAGACTCAAATAAATAGAACAGTATACCACATTCATGAATTAGAAAAACTATCATAGATATTAGTTGTCATGGAATTGATCTACAAATTCAACCCAAGAGCAATAAAAGTGAAAGGGCGAGGGCTACGCCCTCCATCTTGCCCCGAATCCTCCATTTTGGGCAGCAGCCATGTGCTCAGCAAGGAGCTTCTTCCCGGAAGTCCAAGCCTCTGCTACCCACGCCCAGGATTTCTTTAAACCAACCAATGATAATCAAGGGAAGTGTGCGCCATAGATACGACCACATCCTGTGTAACAAGACACCGACTTGCGCTTGGCCAATCGGCAGGGCCCACAGTCCTCTCTCCTCCCCTTACTCCAACCCCCCTATAAAACCCCTCTACCCACAAAGCTCGCTCTCTCTCTCTGCCACTTGCCGCTGCGTCGGTAAGGAGGGTAGAGGAGCCAAGCCCGGGCTTGAATAAAGACTCTTATGCTTTTGCATCGGACACGGCTGGCTCCCTGGTGTGGTTTCTTGGGGATCCTGAAATCTGGGCATAACAAAAAGATCCCCTTCCTCCTGTGAACTGACAAAAGATGAAGCTCATGTGTGCAGCTGTTTCTTCAAAATTGAAATTACATTTACTGTAGGGTGAAAAATAACAGTTTTAGGCTTACCTCTTTGGATTCTCACTTTCTTTTAGATTTTGGCCCCACAGTTCCTCCCCTGATTGTATATTCTTACATAATTTAAGATGTTTTCTTGGTTTTGTATATTATCCAGTTTTTAATTTATTATTGGTAAGAGTCAATTTTTTAGCTCCGTTTCTATAAGATGTCTCCACCTTTTATTTTTCCTATCAGTCAGTTAGATAAAAATTATTTTGAGTACTTACTGTATGATAGGCACTGTGTATGTAGTGACAAGCAAGACAAAGTCTTTGAACTTAGAAAGTTCTCATTCTAATAGAGGAAATATTTATTTTTCTATTCAAGCATATTTGGAAACAATGGTTATGCAATGCATGAACTTTAAGCAAATGTCAATTTTTTTCTTCTGAGGGCTTCCCTGGGGAGCTAGAACCTCAAATAGACTTTTAAACGTTAGCACCATGCTGAATTGGAGGACAATCATGAAATCTGTTCAAAGTCTGGGGTAGGGCAAGAACTAGGGGGAAAGAACCTGAGATGGTGAGTGAGGGACTAACATTTTAAAGATGACTAAGGTTTCACCACATGACCAGCAAAGATTGGAGAAGTGACAAGTGAGGCATCTGTGTTCTTGTCTTTTCTATCCCACAAATATTGAGAGTATAAGCCTCCAAGGGAGAAAAAGTAAGAAACAAGAAGCTTGAAATTTATCCACAGAGCCACCCTTTCAATTTTCAGAAATACCTTGAACTCAAAAACCTCTTTCTACAGCTTTTAACCACCAGTATAAAGAAGTTCCTAGGCTCTTGCCAGTTCTCAGTAGTCCCCAAGAAGAAAGACAGCAGAGCCCATCAAGGAAACCATGAAACCACTCATGCCTGCAAGGATGATATTAGACAACTGATACCCTCCAAGGCCTTTAATCCCATCCAAACACCCACCTGGGAGGCCAACAGAAAGGCCACCCTCCAAACTGCATTGCTTGCCTTGAAGGTGAATGAACCAACAGTTTCCTCCATAGAGGTCTTTCATCCCGAAACACAACCCAAAAGGACCTCCACTATTGAATCCTCCTGAGAATCCTCTCTTACGATGTTTCTCACCATATCCAGTGTTTCCGCCTCTTTTGGGCTGTCTTCAGAGAAGAATTAGCCACATCTTGCCTTTGTACTTGTTGTTATTGCCATTCAACCAATCAACATTTGTTGACCTGCAGCTTTGTGCTTCACTTAGTCCTAGCAGGATTCACAGCATCACTGGCAGTCTTTAAAGTGGTGTGCCCTTATAGAGGGGATAAATCGAGATGGAAAAATACAATAAAATAAAGAGAATCTAAGAAAAAGAAAAAAGTATTTGAGAATTTATACTGGCTGCAAAGAGAAATGGTCTATAATTGAACTTAGATATCCTAGATTGAGTCCTACCTCTGACATTTACTAACTCTGTGACATTTTCCCTCTATCCCAGTATCCTCATCTGTAAAATGGTAAAAATTATAATATCCATTCACCCCATAGTAGGCTTTTGTCATTTGACATAGTGGGTGTAAAACTATTTTCTAAACAGTAAAACAGCGTACAAATGTGAAGTGTTCTTTCTTTTCTTCTCCTTCCTTCCTTCCTTCCTTTTTTTTTTTTTTTTTTTATTAAAAACCTCTTTTTTTTTTCTGATACCCACAGCAACTCATTTTCTGTTGTGGAGGCTGAGGAAAGTAAATTGTTCAAGGTCTCACAGCTGGGAAGTGGCAGGGATGAGTGTGGAACTAAGTCTTCCTAAGTATGTGTTACATCCTAGCATAACATCTCTGTCAGTTGTTCTCAACCCAGATGACACATCTGAGTCGCTCTTAAAAAATACATATGCCTAGGTTTCACCCAGACTTTTGGAGCCAAAATTCCCAGATTCTAAGGCGAACTGGGGAATGGAGTTCTCTGTGGGCTGTGGTGGTGACTGAGATGGGAATTGGCAGTGGGGAGAATGTCTGTGGGCATTACCTAATGCTGACCTTCAGCATGGCTTCAGTGTGTGCCTGGGGGAATGCGTAAGTGATTGGAAGAAGCTGTCACTGAGGGCCTGTAATGGTGCTGAGCTGCAGAATTCCATGTGGGAGAGCCTGGTTCCTGTGGTCAGGGCCTGGAGCCTTCGGTTTATTCCAGGAAGTCCTGCAGCCTTCTGTTTGGAATTTTTTTTGTGGCTGCATTTTCACAACCAAAGTGTAATTCTCCAAACTTGGAGAGTTTAGCAAAGTAAAATTTAAAACTGGACTGTGTCAGTGTTTTATTGCTACAAGTTTGGAGTGTTTTATTGCACTGAGCTCAGATTAGCTCAGCTGAACCGATGAGAGGTGCTTCTTCAAAATAAATACTAAAAAGTTAGGCCAATGACTTGTGCTGAAACTTGGATGGCTGTACAGCAACATGGGGTTTTGCAGTGTCAGCCTCATTTCCCATGTTATCAGAAAGCCGAATGGACTAGGCCACAGATACAGTTGAAGTTAGGATGTGTAAGGTTGTAAGCTTGCTTACTCACGTTATGTCCTCACACCTGTGATCTCTAGTTAATGAGATCAGGATTATTCTGCTTTCTCCTCAGGCACAGATTCTCTTTCTTAATGAGTGGGCTGAGAAATCTTACTCTGACACTACTTATATAGTAAGTCATGTTTGTAAAGCTCATTAGATTACAAAGCACATGTGCCTTGATTATCATTTATTTATATTTATACCTCACCCTTTCCAACAAATGATTTAAGAATTTCTTTCTTTTTTTTTTTATTTCTTAAAGCATTACAAAGGGTATTACATATGTGTCCTTTTTTTCCCCGCCCTTGACAATACCCCGGCTTCCCCTACCCCCCAGTGTCTTTTCTGCAAGAAAATTTTCTTTTAATAAAATAGTGGGGTGACATAGGTTAATAAAATTAATATCGTTTTCAAGTAGAATTCTATAATGCACCATCTGTATATTGCATTGTGTATTTACCACCCAAAGTCAAATCCTCTGTCATCATATAGTTTACCTCCTTTACCCTTTAATACTGTCCTCACCCCCTTTCCTCTGGTAACCACCATACTGTGTCTGTGTATATGAGGTTTTGTTTATCTTGTTTGTTCACCGATTGCTTTCAATTTTATATCCCATATATGAGTGCAATCATACGGTTCTTGATTTTTTCCATCTGACTTATTTTGTTTAGCATGATATTCTCAAGATCCATCCATGTTGTTGCAAATGGAAGTATTTCATATTTTCTTATGGTTGAGTAGTATTCTATTGTATATATGTACACATCTTTATCCACTCACTTGGACACTTTGGTTGTTTTCATGTCTTAGCCACTGTAATTAATTTTGCAATGAACATAGGGTTGCATATATCTTTAAGAATAAATGTGTTCACATTTTTGGGGTAGATACTCAGAAGGAGTGTTGCTGGGTCATATGACAACTCTATTCTTAATTTTTCAAGGAGCCTCCATACTGTTTGTACCAGTTTATATTCCCACCAGCACTGAGCCCACTCAATGCTTTTCTCTACAACCTCCTTTTTCTCTACAACCTCCTCAACAATTATTATTACTTGTTGATAATAGTCATTCTAACAGGTGTGAGGCTATAATTTCATAGTTTTGATTTTCATTTCCCTAATAATAGCTAGTGAAGTTGAGCATCTTTTTATATACCTGCTGGCCATTCTTAGGTTTTCTTGGGATAAGTATCTGTTCAGATCCTCTGCCATTTTTTTAAATTGGATTGTTTATGCTTTTTATTTTTGAATTGAGTTCTTTATATATTTTAGATATGAGACCTTTATCAGAGGTGTTGCATATAATATCTTCTCCCATTTGTTTGGTTGCCTTTTTGTTTTGTTGATGGTTTCTTTTGCTGTACAGAGACTCTTTAGTTTGATATAGTCCCATGAATTTATGTTTGCTTTTACTTTCTTTGCCTTTGAGGTCAAATTCATAAAATCCTCTATAAGTTTATCTATCTTATTGTTTCAGGTCTTATATCTAGGTCTTTGACCCATTTTGAGTTCATTTTTGTGCATGGTGACAAATAGCAGTCTAGTTTAATTCTTTTGCATGTGGCTTTCCTATTTTCCCAGCACCATTTATGGAAGAGGCTTTCTTTTTTCCGTTGTATATTTTTGGCTCCTTGTTGAAAATTATTTGCCTATATACATGTGGTTTATTTCTGGGCTCTCAATTCTGTTCCATTGGTCTGTGTATCTGTTTTTCTGCCAATATCATGTTTTTCTGAAGTCAGGGAGTATGATACTTCTGGCTTTGCTCTTTTTGCTCAAGATTGATTAGGTTATATGGGGTCTTCTATGGTTCCATACAAATTTGATGATTTTTTTTTCTTTTTCTTGTTAAAAGAAATTGTGATGGGTATTAAGTCTGTATATTGCTTTGGGTAATATGGCCATTTTAAATATGTTGATTCTTCCAATATATAGACATGGAATATCTTTTCCCATTTCTTTTTTTTAAAAAAATATATTTTATTGATTTTTTACAGAGAGGAAGGGAGAGGGATAGAGAGAAACATCAATGAGAGAGAAATGTGGATCTGCTGCCTCCTGCACACCCCCTACTGAGGATGTGCCCACAACCAAGGTACATGCCCTTGACCAGAATCGAACCTGGGACCCTTGAGTCCACAGGCCGATGCTCTATCCACTGGGCCAAACCGGTTAGGGCTCTTTTCCCATTTCTTTAGGTCTTTTTCAATTTCTTTAAACAATGTTTTGTAGTTTTCAATGAATAGGTCTTTCACATTCTTTGTTAAATTTATTCCGTGGTATTTTATTCTTTTTGTAGCAATTGCAAAAGAAATGTTTTTTTTCTTATTTCTTTTTCTGAAATTTCATTTAGTATATAGGAATGGGATGGATTTTTATACATTGATTTTGTATCCTAATACTGTACTGTATTTGTTTATTATTTCTAATAGTTTTTGGTAGAGTCTTTAGGGTTTTTATATAAAGATCATGTCATCTGCAAAGAGTGACAATTTTACTTCTTTATTATCAGTTTGGATGCTTTTTACTTCTTTCTCTTGCCTTATTGCTCTGGCTAGGACTTCCAGCACAATATTGAATAACAGTGGCAAGAGGTGGCATCCTTGTCTTGTTCCTGATTGTAGAGTAAAAGCTTTCAGTTCTTCACCATTGAGTATGGTATTAGCTGAGGGTTTGTCATATATGACCTTTATTATGTTGAGTTACTTTCCTTCTATACCCATTTTATTATGTTTTAATCATAAATGGATATCTTGTCAAATGCTTTTTTAAATATCTATTGATAATGATCATATGATTTGTATCCTGTATTTTGTTTATGTGGTGTATCATATTGATTGATTTGTGTATGTTGAACCAAATGAACAACCTAAAATTACATCTTAAAGAACTAAAGAGTAATTCAGTTGGTTGAGTGTCATCCTGTGCACCCCAAGTTTGCAGGTTTGATTCCCAGTCAGGGCACATATTTAAAAAGTCAATTAAAAAAAAAAGAATACTATGAAAGACTAAATGCCACCAAATTCAATAACCTAGAAAAAATGGGCAAGTTCTTAGAAATATATAACCCTCCTAGACTAAATTACGAAGACCTGGAAAATCAAAGTAGACTGATCAACAGTGAGAAAATTGAAACAACCATTAAAAAACTTCCAAAAAGTACAAGTTCAGGACCAAATGGCTTCACTAGTGAATTCTACCAGTGGGTGCCAACCAGTTTAGTATGGCTATATCAAGGGTCAAAATAGGGTCCCAGATGGAAGTTAGGAGGAGGAGGGTAAACTTCTCAAGGATCAGCCTACACCCATGGTCGGCAAACTGAGGCTTGTGAGCCACATGCAGCTCTTTGGCCCCTTGAGTGTGGCTCTTCCTAAGCCTTAGGAGTACCCTAATTAAGTTATAACAATGTACCTACCTATATAGTTTAAGTTTAAAAAATTTGGCTCTCAAAAAAAATTTCAATCGTTGTACTGTTGATATTTGGCTCTGTTGACTAATGAGTTTGCTGACCACTGACCTAACACTATCACCCTCCTGGTCCAAGCCACCTTCAAGATTCGTGTTAAGTACTATCAACTGATGAGTGGGAGGTACATTCCAGGTAATTCAGTGGGGTCAGAAAAAAAAATGCAGCCAACTGCCTTATTAAGAGTTGATGGGTCTGTAGCTTCTGACTATTTATTTAACCAACCAACCAATTGTGCCAAGCATTGTAGTAAGCAAGACAACCAGGAGCAAGAGTTAGATGTGGCCTCATCCTCAAGTATATTACAACTAGATGGGGGAAGCAGAAATTAAAAACTCTACAAAACAAAATAGGTCATAAAATCAATGTGGCTAATCCTATATAATAAAATGCTAATATGCAAATAGACTGACTGATGGAACAACTGAACAACCGGTCGCTCTGACCACCAGGGGGCGGGCGTCGGCCGCAGCAGGATGGTGGAGCAGGTGAACGGGGCGCCAGACCAAGGTGGGGCGCTGGTTGCTGTCATCGGGCGAGCCTCTGGTGGTTACTGAAAGTTCTTTGCTCCTGCGTGCTGTGGTCCCGCCCAGCGCTTTCACCTGCTGCTGGCGCCGTCAGCAGGTGCGAGTTGTGGCTGCTGGCCTAGATCGCCCCTCAGGGCTTCTCCACCTCCCTCTGCTCCTGAGGGGCGATAAGGGCAGTAGCCGCCACTCACACCCCCGATAGTGATGCCCCACTCCCACCCACTGCTGGCGCTGGCCCCAATCACTCCGCGCCATCAGCGGGTGCAAGTGGGGCCAAAGCCATCAGCATATGGGAGTGGTGGTGGTGGGAGCAGGGCTGCCAGCAGACAGGGGATCAGGGACCGCGGCCGAAGGGGCTGGGCAGGGGCGTGGAGGATGGGCTGAGACCCACCCCTGTGCCCACCACAGCCTCGTGGCCCACAGTTCCTTTCAAGGTGCATGAGTTCACGCACTGGGCCCCTAGTATAGTAGTAATAGGTTTATTTGAAGGAACATATAAAACCAGAGGAGAAAATACTTAATCCAGTCTAGTGGTAAGGAAAAGGTGGTGATGACCAAAAAAGGCCTCCTGGACCACGCCTTACACCAACAAAAGAATTTAGCCAGGTGAAAGTTGGGGGTGGGAGGTAGGTAAGCTTGGCAGTAGGGAAAATATGAATAAAGATACATAATGGTGTAGGGAAGCAGTAGAAGTGTAACCAGACAACGAATGGGTCTGGGCTGCTTGTCACTACTTGAGCCAATTAAGCAGAGACAGGGTTGAATCATATATGAGCATTTATTCCAATAATGCCACCAGTATGGGAGAGAGGAGCAGGTCACTCACGAAAATCTGCTCTACCCCTCTCCATAAGCCAGCTGTTCATATCACATAGAAGGACAAAGAAAGCAAGAATTATAGGCATGGGAAAGTAGGCAAGGTATAATGGTTACAGGCAATGCGGGCTGGGGGGTGGGAGTGGGGTCATAGAGAGTGGGTACCTCCGGGGACTAGATTGTTTCAGCAACGAGATTGTAAATCTTTTCTTAATGATAGGCAATTCTCAGGAAAGGAGGATGGACTGCATTCCGATGTTAGCTCCCATGTCCCAGGGTGTACAACTCTCATCCAGGTTAGAATGTGCTTTCTCTAATTATTTTATTTTTAAAATATTTTTAGCCCTAACCGGTTTTGCTCAGTGGATAGAGCATCGGCCTGCGGACTCAGGGGTCCCAGATTCGATTCCGATCGGGGGCATGTACCTTGGTTGCGGGCACATCCCCAGTGGGGAGTGTGCAGGAGGCAGCTGATCGATGTTTCTCTCTCATCTGATTTCAGAGAGGAAGGAAGAGGGAGAGAGAGAGAGAAACATCAATGATGAGAGAGAATCATGGATTGGCTGCCTCCTGCATGCCCCCTACTGGGGATCAAGCCCAAAGCCTGGGCCTGTGCCCTGACTGAAATGGAACCGTGACCTCCTGGTGGACGCTCAACCACTGAGCACCCCTGCTGGGCTATCCTTACTATTTTTATAAGAACCAAAGCAGAATCAAGCAGGGAGTACTGTACAGCCTAAAAGGCACATTTCAGATGTGCTGCTGCAAGCTAAGGTTGGGGTTGGGCTTTCACTGCAGCCTCCCGGAAGCTGAGGAGGCCTCGGAGGCCACGCCCCGGCCACGCCCCCTGCCCGCAGGCGCGTCCTCAGCCCGGCCTCCATCTTGAGAGACGCCGGTCTGGTCAGTGCGAAGCCGAAGCCCAGGCCTGAGCTTGGGCTGTGAAGTCACGGTAAGTCAAGTGTCCAGCTCCCCGCTTCCCACTAACATCTTCCGAAACAGGAGCTACGTTCCTGATCAGGGTGGCAGTCAGACCCGCGGCCCGTGGGCTCAGTCAGCTCCCCGGGTCGGTTGGACCTGGGGCTGCCATTACCTGCGGGGCTGGTGGGGCAGCTGAGGCCCAAGGGCTTCCACCTGTGCGGGCCCCTGGGGCCACCTCTCGGAGGGACCGCAGGCCCCCGGCCGGCCTGTGGGTGGGTCTATCGGGAAGTCCCCGCAGGTGTGGAGGGCCCAGCGCCTTTGTCTGGGGGTCACAGCCCAGCTGAGCGTGCCCAGCGTCTGAGAATCGTATGTAAGGAGCTCTGTCCAGGTTCCTGGCTTATGGCGGGAGGCTGTCTTTTCTAGGTCCTCCATCCTGGCAGCGCGCCCTGGGTTTTGACTCAAGCAACTGGGTGAACAGTGGTGCCCTTTCCTGAGATGGGAGGAACTTGGGAGGAATGGGCCTTGGAGGGAAACCAAGGATTCGGTTTTGGACATGACATTGGAGCGACCTGTGAGGATTGCAAGTGGAAATTCAACCGGCGGTCGCAGTGGTTCTCAACCTTCTGGCCCTTTAAATACAATTCCTCATGTTGTGATCCAACCATAAAATTTTCGTTGCTACTTCATAACTGTAATGTTGCTACTGTTATGAATCGTAATGGAAATATAAAAGGTCTTAGGCGACCCCTGTGAAAGGGTCGTTCGACCGCCAAAGGGGTCGCGACCCACAGGTTGAGAACCGCCGGGTTGGGACTCGGAGAAGAGGTCTGGAGGGGGAAGTGATGATTGATGCCCGGCCCCTCCTCCCGTCTCCTGAACGTTACGGACATTTCACTGTGGACTTGGCTGCCTGTCTGGTAGACGCGTGGGAAGGGGTTGTGGTTAAAGTGCTGCCTTTCGTCCAGCTGTTCATCCCAGCCGTTACCATCCTCTCAGCGATGTTTGTTGGAACTGCCTTTCTTCGATAATTCAATATGTGCAACATAGGCACCAGGTTCGTGTAGTTTTTCCTTCCGGTTTCATCATCAACTAGTTCAAGCTTTTTTTTCTCGTTTTTCATTGTGACTATTTTCCTTGGATCCATGTGGTTTTATACACACAGTGTTTCATTACCAAGTGTGCCATTTTCTAGTTATCTATTTTTTTTTTAACCTTGTTTGAAACTAGCCTACAGACTACAAGCACTGAGGCCAGCTTCACTATTACTTTTCCTCTCTACGACCACCAAGATCGGTGTTCAGATCCGATGGGAAAGGGAACTGGAGGGTCAGGTTGTTTTCAACATCTAACTTTACCTTATTCTAAAACGGGCAGCAACAAGCTGGTATCCGCAGCTATGTCATTATCAGACACTGCCAGGAAACATGGAGGCAACCTACAGGAAAAAAAGGGTGAAAGCTCTAAACCAAAAAGTTGATTCAGTACATCCACCTGCATGAACCCAGGTGGAAGGCTCCCAAGCCCAGGTCCTGAGATATAGGAAAGGCGAGTGGCAGCTGCAGGTATTATGCTGACCTGAGCTGTCAAAGTCTCTCCAGGTTGCTCTTGCATGCAGTTGGAGATAGTTAACTTTTTCTTACTGATTTCTGGCTTAATTGCAATGTGGTCAGAAAATGTGCTCTTAAGCTGTCAATTCTTACAAGTTTATTACAACCAGTTGTGTACTCAATACATGATCACTTTTCATAAATGTTCCATTTCCATTAGAAAAGAATGTACATTCTGCCGTCATTGAGAACAGTGTTTTATAAATGTTAGACTAGTTTGTTAATCAATTGTTAAAATCTTCTATATCCTTACAGACTTTAAAAAATCTGTTTATTGTGTCCATTATTGAGAGAGATGTGGTAAATCTTTCGCCCTATTTGTGGGCTTGTCTTTTGCTCCTATAGAGGATATGTGGTTGGGTGCCTATAAATTGAAAGTTCTTTTTAAAAAATCATTTTTATCATTATGGAATGTCCCTTTTTGTTTTTATTAACTCTAGTTGCTTCAGGGTTTTTTGATCTGCTAGTAAGTAGATTGTATTGTTTGGCCCTAATTCTCACCCTTACATTAGTTACACCTTTTACGTTCACACTATTTGCTATGTAACTTGATAATGCCTGCCTACCATGAGTTGACCTGCTCTGCTTTTGACTTTGACCTCAAGACATCCTTTGAAGCAGAGGCTTGAAATGGGCTTGCCCAGTGGAACTCTCTTTCTTGGACATTTTCCATCACCATGAGACCATCCTCAGGCTAACCTGGTTGAGTGACACATGGAGCAGAGTCAGGTCACCCCAGTCATCCTAGCTGAGGACAGTCTAGAGCTGCAGAACAGGTAGTCAGTCAGCTCAGATGTGTGTGTAGTAAATGCTTATGTTTTTGTTACAGAGGTTTTGTCTTTGGTTGGTACAAGCCATATCCTGGTATGAAATAGTGATATATATATATACACACACATACACACATACACACACAGGTACTATATCTTTTTCCTTCTACCTCAACAAATCAACTTCTTATAAGGAGCATATGGTGGGTTTTGATACTTTAATCTAGACAATTTTTGTGTTTTTTAAATTGGAGCATTAAGTCCACTTACATTAAAAGGAATTGTCTACACTAAAAAAGAGAAAGATGCAAATTGACTGTACCATCATGATGCCCACTGGCCAATCTGGAGTGGGTATGCAAATTAACCCAACAAAGATAGCAGGCTAATTTGCATACACAGGCGCTGAGTGGCCAGGGTTGGGGCAGGACGCTTGTGTCATTGCAGGCTTTCCGCACCACCCCAGCCACTCCAGGCCTCTGGGCAGCCAGCGTGGGAAGGCGGAAAGATGACTCAGGGCTGAGCAAAGGTGGAAATATGGAACCAGGGGAAGGAAGGCCCATTCTTGCATGAATCTTTGTGCATTGGATATATAAAGGGTGTGCCAGAAGTAGGTTTGCAGTTGTGAGTACTCAAAAAGCAGAGTTAGTAAAGCTATTATAATAATCATAATCTGCATGTCTTTTTCCATACAAACAACTGTAAACTTACTTTTGCCCCACTCTGTATTTAGGTTTAAATCAGACATTGTTTAAATTAAATCTTCATTGTTGAGAGTATTACAGATGTCTCCCTTTCTCTCCTCCCCCCTCCCCCCATTGCTCCCCTCCACCTTGTTCCTACCCCACCCCAGGCCTTCACCACCCTATAGTCTGTGTCCACAGGGAATACATATATGCATATAAGTTCTTTGGTTAATCTATTTCTACCCCCCATCTCCCCTTCCCTCTGAGATTCATCAGTCTGTTCCATGTTTCCATGACTCTGGTTCTATTTTATTCATCAGTTTATTTTGTTCATCAGATTCCTT
>NW_005359225.1:644834-667914 GCF_000412655.1 Myotis brandtii
CCACTGGGGTGCCTGGCCAGTCTGGGTGAGAGGCTGAGGGCTGTTTTCCGGCTGGCCAGTGACTAAAGCTTCCAACCGCTCCTTGTTTTCTTCTCTTTTTTTTTTTTTTTTCTGGGCCAGTTTTAGCTTTGAGGCCTTGCTGCTGAAAACATAGATACAATGTTGCGGTCCGAGCCCGGCTGAATGGAAGCCCTTTTCTGGGGTTTTGTTTAGCTTCTTATTTGCAACATAGTATATAGTTGCTTAGAGTTGCAACTGAGAGGCTGGCAAGTGAGGCGGGGAACGTTGGAGTCTGCAGCAAGCAAGCCTCGTGCTCGCTTCAGTGCCTGGCTGCCGGCCGCCATCTTGGCTGACAGTTAATTTGCATATACTCACTGATTAGCCAATGAAAAGGGTAGCGGTCGTATGCTAATTACCATGTTTCTCTTTTATTAGTGTAGATAAACACACACATACACACATACACACACAGGTACTATATCTTTTTCCTTCTACCTTAACAAATCAACTTCTTATAAGGAGCATATGGTGGTTTTTGATACTTTAATCTAGACAATTTTTGTGTTTTTTAAATTGGAGCATTAAGTCCACTTACATTAAAAGGAATTGTCTACACTAAAAAAGAGAAAGATGCAAATTGACTGTACCATCATGATGCCCACCAGCCAATCTGGAGTGGGTATGCAAATTAACCCAACAAAGATAGCAGGCTAATTTGCATACACAGGCGCTGAGTGGCCAGGGTTGGGGCAGGACGCTTGTGTCATTGCAGGCTTTCCGCACCACCCCAGCCACTCCAGGCCTCTGGGCAGCCAGCGTGGGAAGGCGGAAAGATGACTCAGGGCTGAGCAAAGGTGGAAATATGGAACCAGGGGAAGGAAGGCCCATTCTTGCATGAATCTTTGTGCATTGGGCCTCTAGTAGATATATAAAGGGTGTGCCAGAAGTAGGTTTGCAGTTGTGAGTACTCAAAAAGCAGAGTTAGTAAAGCTATTATAATAATCATAATCTGCATGTCTTTTTCCATACAAACAACTGTAAACTTACTTTTGCCCCACTCTGTATTTAGGTTTAAATCAGACATTGTTTAAATTAAATCTTCATTGTTGAGAGTATTACAGATGTCTCCCTTTCTCTCCTCCCCCCTCCCCCCATTGCTCCCCTCCACCTTGTTCCTACCCCACCCCAGGCCTTCACCACCCTATAGTCTGTGTCCACAGGGAATACATATATGCATATAAGTTCTTTGGTTAATCTATTTCTACCCCCCATCTCCCCTTCCCTCTGAGATTCATCAGTCTGTTCCATGTTTCCATGACTCTGGTTCTATTTTATTCATCAGTTTATTTTGTTCATCAGATTCCTTGTTCGTTTATTTTGATTTTTAGATTCAATTGTTGATAGATACTTATTTACTGCGATTTTAATCCATATTTTGATCCTTCTCCTTCCTCTTCCTCTTCTTAAAGAATATCCTTCAACATCGAGGCAAGACCCTCCACCAGAAAAAAGATTATGACTTGCTGATGGCTCATTGGTGGTTAGCATTATTTTAGCAATAAAATATTTTTAATTAAGGTGTGTACATTGTTTATTAGGCATAATGCTTTTGCATATTTAATACACTACAGTAGAGTATAAACATGACTTTTATTTGCACAGGAATCCAAAAAATTCACCTGACTTGCTTTATTGCAATATTCACTGTGTTGTGATGGTCTGGTACCAAACCTGCAATGTCTCCAAGATATGCCTGTACTCACTTCCTTTACTTCCTTTCTTTGATGGATTGCTGTCCTTCACGGCCTCTTGTCTGCTATCTGAAAACTGTGGCTTCATATTTTTCCCCAGATTTTTAGTCACTTAAAGTGAGAGATTTACTGTAGTCCCTGTTACTCCATTTTGGCCAAAAGTGGCCACTCAGACTCTGTACTGTTAACTACAACACTGGAGTCCTTTTCACAAAAGAACAAATTGGGGCATAACAAAGTTTTCAGGGGTAGAGACTATTGCCTGGGATCAAGTCCTTTAAGACTGTTCTTGTTTGTTTTTAAATACATTGTTCTTTTCCCCCAAAATTCCACACATTCTCTGAAAGTTCCTGAGTATGAGAACAACATTCTCCTATCACAGTGGGGTGAGAAAATGCCGTAGTGACAGCTATATGTCCCCCAATATCTGTTTTTCCTTTTTTTAACGAGTAAGAAAACCCTGTCACTGAAATACCATGTTCAGTTTCTGTAAATGTCCTTAAGATAAAGGGAAGCATCCTTCTTTATTCCTTCCTCCTTCCTGTTAGCTGGAATCTGAAGTAATGGATGTAGCTTAAGCTGCCACATTGGACCCTGAGAAAGCAGCCCTATGCTGCAGAGGAACAGCAAGGTGGATAATGTCTGGGTTCTTAGTGATATTGTGAAGCCACATACCACATCATTTGTCCTTTCTACCTTTGAAATTTTTTGTTGGCAAAAGAAACAATAAATTTGTTTTATTTCAGGCATTGCTCTTTTGAATATTCCATTATTCTAAATTGAGGCTACCCCTCACCGATTCCATATGGGAGAGGATAGAAAGGAAAGGGGCAGGTACTGTATGTGTGAGTCACCTATTAGTCAAGGATTGTATTTTTCATATATCTCGTCCATACCTCTAAGTTCTCAAGTTATTTCAATAGCATATTCTACTTTAAAAGATACATCGTCTGTATATATTATCTAATGTGATGCTTTCAGCATCTATTAGTTGGCTAGTGCAGAGAATATGGTCCTGTTTTACAGCTGAGAAAACAATAGTGAGTGGTGCAATGACCGAGATAAACACTCAAGTTAGTGGGAAGGTGGCATGAAGCTCTAATCTTCTGTGCTGAATTAAGTACAGTATCCTAGATTATGTATTTAAAAAGAAATCATTTTTTATGGAATTTTCTGTAGAATGGTAACATTTAAGGGAGTACTAGATCCTGATTGTTTTATTTGTCATTGCAGCAAAAGGGTGAACCATGGAAGAGGAGAAAAAGCAGGAGACAAGAATATCGAAAAGGTGTTCTTCATGCATAGAAGACAATTGCAATCACGAGTGCTATGTCACCTACATTACTGGCTTATACAGCTGTCAGTGGGAAGGCAAACTAGAGAAGCAATCTGGACGTCGATTCTGCTGCTGCTCTTTGGTATAAAGAGATGTGGAAATATAGACCACACTTCCTGAGATGTGGGGAACGTGGGCTGGTCCTTGCCACCATGAGGGCTCATTATCTCCCGAACTGGGCATGCTTGGGCTCTAGTTCTCCCATGAAAGGTCTGCTGAAATCCTGGAACCAAAGTTAACCTTACTGAAACATGTGCTTGTGTTCTTTCATTGTTAGTCTTCACTTCTCCTTTTCCTTGCTACCTCTTTTATCATTCATTTATTCATTCACTCACTTTTGCTTTTATTCACTCAGTTGAACCTTGAAGAAAAGGTGAAGTTTAAGTACATTTAGATGTTTTTGTCTAGGGGATTACAGGAATGTCTGAATATTTAATTTTCTCTTCATTGTGAGTTTCCCAAACGAGCTCTGCTTATGAGAAAGAAAGAAAAAAAGCAAGTGGGAAACAAAGTGCTCTTTTATTTATTTTTATTCTTTTTAAATGTTTTTTTCATGTATTTTTTTAAGAGAAAGAGAGAGAGGAAGGGAGAGAGAGAAATATTGATATGAGAGAGAAACATCAATTGGCTGCCCCCTGCATGCACCCAGATGGGGGCTTGAGCCTACAACATGAGCATGTTCCCTGATCGGGAATCGTACTGGTGACCTTTCAGTGCATGGGATGACGCTCAGCCAGTTAAGCCACACTGGCCAGGGCAAGGTATTCTTTTATTATTGGTCAGGCTAATGCCTGATTTTCCCTAAAGAAGAACTCTGATAAGCCTGAGTGGTGGCATGTGGCCTACCCTCACCCCATGGCAGTATTCAAGGTAAGATGTTGGTGGCCTGGACTCAAGAAGTGATAGTAAAGATGGAAAAGAGTGAATTGATTAAAAAGATATTTATTATGTGGAGATGAAGTTGTCACACGAGAGCTATAAAGAAGGGCATAGAGCAGTGGTTCTCAACCTTATGGCCTCATGTTGTGACCCCCAACCATAAAATCATTTTCGTTGCTACTTCATAACTGTAATGTTGCTACTGTTATGAATCGTAATGTAAATATCTGATATGCAGGATGGTCTTAGGCGACCCCTGTGAAAGGGTCGTTCGACCGCCAAAGGGGTCGCGACCCACAGGTTGAGAACCGCTGGCATAGAGAGAAAGATAAAGGGAGGCTCTGTGGGAATGATGACATTTAAGGCAATGTGGCATAGTTGAAAAATCCCTGGACCAGAGCCTGGGGTATGTTTGAGTCCTAATTCCAGCTCTGCCCTTGGGCTGGTTATATGAATTGAAGTAGGTAATTCTCACGGCCCCATTTCTACTCAGGGGAAGGAGTCGAGCATAGAGCATAAGAGCTAAGATCTTGGGTCTGGGAAAGATGGCCTGGATTCAATTTATGGCTTCATCACTGACTACCACCAAATTGGAGCTTTACCACTACAGGAACTTGGGCAGATTAATTAACATTCTGGTGCTTTGGATTCCTCAATAGAAAAAGGGAGATGATAGCAATAGTCCCCACCAATAGGATTTGTCATGAGGATAGAAGAGATAATATGTGGAAAACACTTAGAATTGGGCTTGGCATACAATTAGCACTTAATAACTATTAGCTATTTTTATTAATATGTTGGAGTCCTTGCCTTTGGAAGTGATCTTCCACATATATAAATGATTGTGCAGGCAATCCTGACTAGGAGGAATAAAGTAGTCAGAAGTCAAGAGATAGTGAAGCACAGTGGTGTGCTTTCCATCCTCTGATACTCCAAAGTGGCAGTTTAATGCTATGAAACTTGTTATGTTTCCATCTTTTTGGAATATCGTTTCTATGTCTTCCATTTTATTTTTTCTCTTATTCACAATCACCCCATGATTTAATCAGGGTAGGGATTAGTCTATCTATTTTTAACACAGTAAAAGCAGTGTCCCTAAGAGACGGATTTCTTATTTCTGCAATACAGGTGTTAGGATTATAGCTCTGCAACCAAAACCTAATGTTCTCAACGAGGGTTTTGCAACCTCTGACATGGCTGGTTTGTAACATGATTTTCAGTGTAGGGGATTGCCTTCAAGCCTCAGTTTGACTGTCCTCCATCCTGGCTTTGGTCTCACAGATCTGGTCAGTATCCTTGCTACTTGTCTGTTTGATCTTGAGTCAGTTACTTTACCTCACTGAACTTTAGTTCTTTCTTCTGAAAAATGAGGGCAATAATACCTAATATAAATGGCTATATTGATAGATAAATCAATGAAAGTAGCTTGTGACGTCTCTAGCATTGTACTAACACAAAATAGCTACTCAAAAAAAGCTTTATTTCCTAAGCTGCTTATGCCCTCTTCAAATGTGAATAGGTAAATGACTAAATTAACTGATGAACAATGAATTAATGAATTAATGAATGAGTCATCAAAAAATTAGGTAGATAGATAATTGTATAAATTCATCAGATAATTGTTGAGAGCCAGCTGCATTTAAGGAACTATGCTAGATATTAGCAATACAGTGATGTTAGAAGTTCCTGTTCCTCAGAGTAGAAGCTGTCACAATAAATACAAACATAATTTCATTTCAGTGTAATAAATGTTATAATAGGCTTGTACAAAATTCCATAGGGGTCAAAGTAATACAGTGTTTACTGCAGACTGGGAGAGTAATGCATGGCCCTATACCTATACAGAGCTTTGGCAAGTGTATACAGATATTGCTGAGGTAGCATGGATAAATGGAGTTAAATTTGACTTTCATTTTTTCTTCCCAGGTAGAGCAGTTATTTTACCCATTTCTGGTAATTGCATTTTGCGTGTCTCTGGTTTTGCTGTTCGTGTGGATAGAAACCTCAAATGAATATCATGGCTTTGACTGGTGAGTTTCACTTTTTGTGTTTTCATTTGTGAAAGGGCTTTTTGGTCTAATAGCCACCTGGATACTATCTGAGGTTGAAAAGATCCAATGTCATAAGAGAGAAGGTGGGCAAAATTGTGCTTTCCACACTTAGTGGATGGAAGCCTGCCCCTGGGGTGGGGTAAGGATGCTGAGCACTCTCTCCTATTATACTTCCCGGTTCACCTATGTTCAGTGGGACCAAATCTGGCCAGCCCCGCCCCCTATCAGCTCCTCCCACCCCAATTGGGGGCGGGGCCAGCCAGCCAACCACCCACGTCCCTTCTCCCCCCCTCCTCCCCCATTGGCCCTGGTGTGGGGGCAGGCCGGTCGGACCCCAC
Source organism: Myotis brandtii (assembly GCF_000412655.1). Taxonomy (NCBI): domain Eukaryota; kingdom Metazoa; phylum Chordata; class Mammalia; order Chiroptera; family Vespertilionidae; genus Myotis; species Myotis brandtii. The sequence goes on from NW_005359225.1 coordinate 651,190, forward strand.
CCATGCATGAATTCGTGCATTGGGCTTCTAGTTAATAATAATAGTGGCTATGTACCAGTTTTCAACTTTTGAAAACATACAACCACCCTTTGAAATAGGTGTACCATTATTTTTCCCATTCTACAGATGTGGGACTGAGGCATAGAAAGGTCCCAGAGATAGTGACAGGAGTTCGATACAGGCCAGTAGTTCTCAAATATGAACAAGCATTGGAGTTCCTTGGACAGCTTGTTACAGCGCAATCTGCTGGCCTCACACACAAGATCCATGATTTAGCAAGTCTGGGGTGGCACCCAAGAATTGGGATTTCTAACATGTTGCAGAATTCATTTCTTAGTTCTAATAATTTTTGGTAGAATTATTAAGATTTTCTATATTATGTCATTTGCAAGTAGTGACAGTTTTACCTCTTCCTTTCCAATTTGGATGCTTTTTATTTTGCTTTTTTGCCTAATTGCTCTGGCTAGGACTTCTAATACTATGTTGAATAAAAGTGACAAGAGTGGGCATACTTGACTTGTTCATGATCTTATAGGTAAAGCTTTTACCTTTTTACCATTGAGTATGCTGTTAGCTGAGGGTTTGCTTTTAGTTTCATTGCGATGTAATTGGCATATAACATTATAAATTTAAGGTATACAAAATAATGGTTTGATATATGTAGAAATTACAAAATGAGTACCACAATGAGTTTAGTTAACATCACCTCACATAGCTCCAAATGTTTTTTCTTGTAAATGATAACTTTTCAGATCTACTTTTTTAGCAACATTCAAATATACAATATAGTATTGTTAACTACAGTCATTATGCTGTATATTATATCCCTAGAACTTATTTATCTTATTACTGGAAGTTGTACCTTTTGACCGCCTTTGCTCAATTCTTTGACCCCTCACCCCTGGCTCTGGCAACCACTAATATTTTTCCTGTTTCTATGAGTTCAGTTTCTTTAGATTTAAAGTCATATAAGTGATATAGATATAGACATAAGTGATATCATACAGTATTTATCTTTCTCATCTGACCTATTTCACTTAGCATATTGCCCACAAGGTCCATCCATGTTGTTGCAAATAGCAAGATTTCCTTCTTTCCATGACTGACTAATATTTCTTTCTGTGTGTGTATGTATTACATTTTTTAATTCATCCACCCATCAGTGAACACTTAGGTTGTTTTTATGTTTTTGACTGTTGTAAATAAAGCTGCAGTAATCCTGGAGGTACAGATATCTCTTCAGGATAGTGATTTTCTTTCCTTTATGTACATACTAGAGGCCTGATGCACGAAATTCATGCAAGAGTAGGCCTTCACAGCCCCGGCAACTGCCTTGGCCCTCTCAACTGCGGCTTCGTCTAGAAGGTTGTCCAGAAGGTCATCGGGATGGTCGTTCTGCTGTTTGGCCATTGCATATTACATTTTTATTATTATAGATACTGAGAGAAACATTGATGTCCAATTAGTTGCCTCCCATACCCACTCCAACTGGGAATGAAACCTGCAACCTTTTGGTGTATGGGATGATGCTCCAACCAACTGTGCTACCTGGCCAGGGTTTTTGAATTTATTCTTGTATGTGATCTAAGAAGGTGGTCTAGGTTTCATTTTTTTTGCATGTATTTGTCTAATTTTCACAACACCATTTAATGAATAGACAGTCTTTACCCCATTGTATGTCTTTGCTTCCTTTGTCACATATTAATTGACTATGTAGGCTTGGGTTTATTTCTTGGCTCTCTATTCTGTTCCACTGATCTACATGTCTGTTTTTATGCTGCTATTCTGCTGTTTTGATTACTATATCATTTTAGTATACTAGTTGCATATCAAGTAACCTGATACCTCCAATTTTGTTCTGCTTTCTCAAGATTGCTGTGGCTACTAAGGGTTTTTTGTGGTTTTATGTAAATTTTTGGATTATTTGTTCTAGTTTTGTGAAATACCCTATTGGTATTTTGATAGGGATCATGTTGAATATATATAGATTGAACATATATAGCAGGGGTCCTCAAACTACGGCCCACGGGCCACATGCAAATACAAATATTGTATTTGTTCCCGTTTTGTTTTTTTACTTCAAAATAAGATATGTGCAGTGTGCATGGGAATTTGTTCATAGTTTTTTTTTAAACTATAGTCCAGCCCTCCAATGGTCTGAGGGACAGTGAACTGGCCCCCTGTTTAAAAAGTTTGAGGACCCCTGATATATAGATTGTAGTACAGATATTTTAACTATGTTAATTCTTCCTATCCATGAGCATGGCATATACCTTCATTTATTTGTATACTAGAGGCCCCATGCATGAAATTCGTGCACTGGGGGGTGGGGGGTAGGGGAAGATCCCTCAGCCTGGCCTGTGCCCTCTTGCAGTCCGGGACCCCTCTTGCAGTCCAGGACCCCTTGCTCCTTACCACTTGCCTGCTTGCTGCTCCTTACCTCTTGGCTCACTGCTCCTTAGCGCTGCCACAGAGGCAGGAGAGGCTCCTGCCACCGCTGCTGCACTAGCCAGCTGTGAGCCTGGCTCCTGGCTGAATGGCGCTCCCCCTGTGGGAGCGCACTGACCACCAGATGATGCAGGGATTCCCGGCATGAGTGACAAATGAGGCAGGACAGGACAGTGCCAGGAAGAGAGGGAAGGCAGCGGGTATTGCCCCGAGACCCAGGGAACACATGCTGGGACCCAGCTGGACTCCTGACCCTCAGGGGTTTCATATTGCAGAGCCATCTTGCTCGGGAATCTGGAATCCGGAATCCGAGTTCTCCCAGGGGCCCCCAGGACATGGAGCAGGCAATTTCCACACCTGCCTACATTGCTAGTTAAACACTGGGGTTCATAAGCTCAGGGAGGGCAGGGCGCAGATAATCACAGTGACAAGAGTGAGTGCTTAGTACCTGTCAAGCACCAGGCTGAGAGCCTTATGCGCATAATCTTATGCACACCCAGTAACATTCCATTGAGGCTGGTACTGTTATCATACCCATTTTATAGATGAAGAAACCGAGGCTCAGAGAGGTTACACAGGTCTAACTGGCAGAGTCTGTGTGACTCCAAAGTCACCATGTCCCTCTGCTACCCCCAACCCTTGGGTGGGGGGCGTTGCTAAATCCAGCTTTTCTCTCCCTCTTGCTCGGGGACACCCGATGATCAGCAGGCTGAGCAGAGGAGGGCAGACGGGGCTCCGAGGGACCCAACAGGGGACCTGGCCATTATTTCTCTAGAGCCCAGCGATAAAGAATCAATAAGGAAAAAGACTTGCCGTTTCCAGCCTGTTCTATTGTATCTTCTTCCCACTAATGGAAACTGGTATGCCATAGGTGATCAGAGCCTGTGGGCTGGGGGGAGGGACCAAGAGGTCGGCCATTCTCCTCGCTCGCAGGCCTTGCCTGTGGCTCTAGTCAACCTCTGTGTATGGGGTAATGGGGGGCGGGGCCTTGGCCTGGTGCTATTGCATGCCCCGCCACCTACCCGGGGTTCCCCATTCGCCATTGGGGATTGGAGCCTGAAGGCCAGGGGGAGGGACCGAGAGGTCCACCGTTCCCCTCCCAACCCCCCTCCACCCTCCGCTTGCTGGCTCACCCCAACCGAGGGTTGCCCTCTGTGTGTGGGGGGACTGGTGGGCGGAGGCCTTGGCCTGGCATGGCCCCTGTCCCCTGCCACCTGCCCCTGGTTCCCCATTCACCGTTGGGGAATGGGAGCTGCCGGCTAGGGAAGGGACCGAGAGGTGGAGTGGTCGTGCTTGCTGCTACACCCCAGCCGCCTGGGGCCCACTGTTCAGTCGTCTGAACAGTCATGATGGTCCTAGGGCCCACCCGTGGTCGGCAAACTGTGGCTTGCGAGCCACATGCCGCTCTTTGGCCCCTTGAGTGTGGCTCTTCCTAAGCCTTAGGAGCACCCTAATTAAGTTAATAACAATGTACCTACCTATATAGTTTAAGTTTAAAAAATTTGGCTCTCAAAAGAAATTTCAATCGTTGTACTGTTGATATTTGGCTCTGTTGACTAATGAGTTTGCCGACCACTGGGCCCTAGGCTATTAGTATAGATATACAGATCATTTACTTCCTTGGTTAAATTTATTTCTAGGTATTTTATTGTTGTTGTAAATGGGATTATTTCATTTTCAGATAAATTGGCATTAGTGTATAGAAACATTCCTAATTTTTGTGTGTTGATTTTGTATCCTGCAACTTTACTGAAATAATTAATTAGATCTAACATCTCTTTGGTGAGGTCATTAGGATTTTTTGTATAAAATTATGTAATCTCTAAATAGAGACAATTTTACTTCTTACTTTCCAATTCTGATGCCTTTTATTTCTTTTTCTTAATTGCTCTAGCTAGGACTTCTAGTACTATGTTGAAAAGAAGTGGTGAGAGTGTGTACCCTTGTCTTATTCCTGATTTAAAGGAAAATCTTTCAAACTTTCACCATTGAGTAAGATGTTAACAATGGGCTTGTAATATTTGGCTTTTCTTATGTTGAGGTATATTCCTCCTACACTCAATTTGTTGATAGTTTTGATTATGAATGGACATTGAATTTTGTCCTCTGTTCTTTTTATATTTAAGATGATCACATGGTTTTTATATTCCATTCTATTAATGTGATATTGTTACTAAATAAAGTCATGAGTTCACCGCCCAGAGAGAAGCCAAAGTCTGAGCAACAGGTTTCCCAGAGAACAAATGATTTGTCAGGCAGCCAGATAAGGAGACTGGAGGCAAGGCTCAAATCAGTGTCCCTTGGACAAAGGATAATATCAGGAAGGGCCTATATATATTAATTCTAATTCAAGGGCTCAAATTGGATAGTCTTGGAACTGAGTCATTGAAGGTAAGTAATATGGAGGGAGGAGGAGAGAACAAAGAAATTGCAGTTTGGTTTTGTTTAATCAGGCCTTTGCCTGATTAAATTTGGTCTCTGCTATCTTCCTTGTTTATGGATCTCTTGATTCTTAATGGACTCCTGGTGGTAAAAGTAGTGTCTCTGCTACTTGAGTTCAGTGAATCTTGGTTCCTCTGTACTCTTTTTTTGTTGTTGCTTAATTATTTTTTTAAAATTGATTTCAGAGAAGAAGGGAGAGGGAGATAGAAACATCAATGATGAGAGAAATCATTGATTGGCCGCCTCCTGCACACCCCCCACCAGGGATGGAGCCCGCAACCCCTGACCGGAATTGAACCTGGGACCCTTCAGTCCACAGGCTGATGCTCTATCCACTGAGCCAAACCAGCCAACGCCTCCTCTGTACTCTTGAGGTTAGTTGGGTCAGTTAGCAGCTAACTGCTCCTGCTCAAGCCTCAGAGACTGTTCTGATATGGCTTGATCTGATAGTCTCTGGAGTGCTGTGAGGAGACCTGTTGTTATCTCCTGAAAGACACTAAAAAATTAGAGGAAAACTATTAGGGTCTGGTTTAGTGTTATGGCTTGGTTTCAATATATCACATTTACTATCTTGTATGTGTTGAGCTGTCCTTATATCACAGGGATGAATCCCACTTGATAGTGGTGTATGATTCTTTTTTTTTTTCCTTTTGGTTTTTCTTTTTCTTTTTGGTATATGTTCTTTTTAATGTGCTCTTGAATTTGGTTTGCTAGTATTTTTTTGTGAATTTTTGCATCTATATTCATCAGGAATATTGCCCTGTAATTTTCTTATAGTGTCCTTATTTGGCTTTGTATCAGGGTAATGCTGGCTTTGTAAAATGAGTTTAGGGGTTTTCTCTCCTCTTCAATTTTTTGGAAGAATTTGAGAAGGACTGGTGTTAATTCTTCTTGAAATAGTTGCCAAAATTCAGCACTGAAGCAATCTGGTCCTGGACTTTATTTTTGTTGGAAGATTTTGATTTCTGACTCAATCTCCTTACTTGGTATTGGTCTACTCAGATTTTCTATTTTTTCATGATTCAGTCTGGGTAGGTGGTATGTTTCTAGGAAATTATCCATTTCTTTTAGGTTGTCCAATTTATGGCATATAGGTGTTCATAGAAGTCTCTATGAACCTTTCTATTCCATAGTATCAGTTGTAATGTCTCCTCTTTCATTTATAATTAATTACTTGGGCCCTCTATCTTTGTTAGTCTCAGGAAAAATTTGTCATTTTGTTTACCTTTTCAAAGAACAGTTATATTTTTCTTTTCTGTTGTGTTCCTGTTCTCTATTTCACTTATTTACCAAATGAATTGGTTCTTGAATGAAGGGAAGGCATTGAGGAAGGATCATGCAGACAGCCAAAAGTGTATACTGTCAATTTTCCTCCTGGTTCCCCTCCCCTGCCCCCAAACAAACAAACAAACAAACCTCTGGCCATTGTCAGGTGGTTGTGCAATGGGGGAGAAGAAATACTTTGGAGGAAATTACTGGATTCTGACTCTGAACTGACACAAATTTCTAGAGATATATAGGGATTCACCAGTCAGAGTAGGGGCTTTGGATAGTAGGAAATCAATAGAGTTTGGACTTAGGCCCATTACTACAGTGGGCCTAGTGGGTCCCCAAACCCACCCTGTGGTTATTTCTCTAGTTCTGGAATGCATAGTTGGAACAAACATACTCAGCAGCAGGCAGAATTTTCAAAGTGATACTCCATCGTCAAATAGAGGTTGTATTTATAAGGGTGAGCTCCAGCAGGTCCTAAAGCCACAAGTAAGTTTCATGGGCAAAGCAAATGATCTGCTGCCAAAGCAAATGATCACAAACAGAGTGGCCTAAAATAATAGCTATTTATTTATTTATAACATATTTTTATTGATTTCAGAGAGGGAGAGAGATGGAAACATCAATGATGAGAGAGAATCATTGATTGGCTGCCTCCTGTATGCCCCCTGCTGGGGATCGAGCCCACACCCAGCATGTGCCTTAACTGGGAATCAAACCGTGACCTCCTGGTTCATAGATCAAGGCTCAACCACTGAGCCACGCTGGCTGGGCAACAATACCCATTTATTATCTCACAGTCTTGTAGGTCAGAAGTCAAGCATGCTTGGCTGGATAATTTACTTCGATCTCATGAGGCTGCAGTCAAGGTGCTGGCTGGATTGAACTTTTACCTGTAAACCAGTGGTGGGGAACCTTTTTTTTGCCAAGGGCCATTTGGATATTTATAGCATCATTCTTGGGCCATACAAAATTATCAATTTAAAAATTAGTCTGCTATGTTTGGTCAAACATTTAATTAACTCACCCCTAATGCCTTGGCAGGGCCAGAACAAACGATTTTGCAGGCCTTATATGGCCCCCAGGCTAGACATTCCCCACCGCTACTGTAGGCTCTGAGCGAGAATCCACTTCCAGTCTCATTCAAGTTGTTGGTCAAATCCAGTTTGTGCTGGTGGTAGGGGTGAAATGCCTTTTTTTTTTTCCTGTCAGATGGGAGTTGTTTCAGCTTCTAGAGGCCAGAGCATTCTTTAGCTTGTGGCCTTCTCCATCTTCACAGCTGGCAGTGGTGTGTGAAGTTCTCACACTTCAAATTCCTCTGATGTCTCCTTCTCTCTCATCTCTTTGACTTCTTCTGATTTTAAGATCTTAGGTGATTAACATTGCATTCACTTAGATAATCTAAGATAATCTCCCTATTTTAAAGTCAGCTGATTAGTAACCTTAATTATACCTGTAAAGTTATTTTACCATCTAACATAAAATCATCCCTGGTGTGACCACAGAGGACAAAAGTCTTAGGGGCCAGAATTCTGTCAATATAAACATATATATTTTAGTCATATATAAGGATATATGTGTGGGTTTTTCTTCCATTCCTCTACCATTGAAAATTGAATGTGTTAATAGTATTTAATCTTATATAGTATGTTGTATTTTTGAAGTGGTTGTTTGCGGCAGCAGTCTCCGGTGTTTACCTATGCCGCCATCTTGGTCTCTCCTATTTCTGTAAAGTTATTTTACCATCTAACATAAAATCATCCCTGGTGTGACCACAGAGGACAAAAGTCTTAGGGGCCAGAATTCTGTCAATATAAATATATATATTTTAGTCATATATAAGGATATACGTGTGGGTTTTTCTTCCATTCCTCTACCATTGAAAATTGAATGTGTTAATAGTATTTAATCTTATATAGTATTACTTAAATTAAGGATATAAACGTCACCCAGCATTCACATATCAGAATAGATATAACAGCCTTAATTAGCCTTCTCTAGCAGCTTCTATGATAGAATAAGTTCTGATCCCTACAATAAATAAATTTCTGAGTAATCCCAGACCAATACAATATTTTAACTATTTTTAAAATTCTCAATCATTATCTTTTCAAATATTGCCTTTACCTTATTTTCTGTTTCCAGTGGCAATACAGGAATTCTGCATCTTCTTTTGGGGAGAAGATTGGTATGTTTTTGGTTGTATGAGACATAATTGCATCATGATAGAAAGTAAGAATAATTAATAGAGGTGTGTGTAGACACCAAGTTGACAAGAGTGGTCTGTGGTAGTGTACTTTCTAGGTCGGCTTAGCTAAACTGAAGCTATATTTCTCTGAATTCCATTCTCAGTATAAGGTTGCTTTAGGATTACTCACAAGAGAAATTTGCATAAGATTTGAGAGTGGGGAGTCAGTCAGAAGCCATTTTTTGCACTCTCAAGATCAGTAATGGGCCCAGGCATTACAGTATCCCTTGTGCAATATCAATATCTGGTCGTTTACTGAGCTGGCATGGAGTAGCAACTGGGCCCACATTCTCCCTGCTCCTGCCAGATCTTCTTCAGCTTCTCCATGTGTTAGGCCAGGTAAGTATGCAGCTCAATGATGAAAGACACCAGGGTTTCCTGCAGGTCACCCTTATCATAAGGTTTGGAGGCAGTGTATTATAACTTTGTTAAATTAACACTTGTTAAGTGGAACACAGGGTGCCGTGTGGTGATTCCAAGCAACCAAAATGGTGAGTGGTAGTTCAACAACAGACCAGAAGAGAAATTGAAATAGAGAAGTTTATCACTCATAGGTATTTGAGGAAGTTCATAGCATCCCTCAAGGGGTCGGTCAGAGCAGAGTGCAGGCAGAGAGAGGCAGGACCTTGGGCACATGCCTTTATTGTGGTTCAGGGGTGTAGTGCTTCTGGGTTTTGGTAAGACACATCGGGGTCTTACCTAGGGCGCAGAAGGAATACAGGCTTTGGGAAGCAGGGGATACTGATCATAAATCATATCACATACTTACATTTGCTTCTGACTCTGAGCTGCTATCTAGGCGTGTGCTTCCCTGAGAAAGGTAGTGTCAGTTTAAGGTCCCTGCAGGCTACTTGCCCAAGTAAAATGGTGGCCAAGGCAGCAATACCAAAAGCAGCTTAGCTAAACTTTTGACACAGCGATAGATACAGGTTCTATGTTTTCTGTGTGCCCTCACGGGTTCCAGTCTGTCCTCATGTGTTTCAGTTTGTCCTTGTGGATCTAGTTCCTTCTCTGGATTTCATTTCTTTCATATATCATGTTCAGTTTTCTTTCCCAATTGCTGGCTTACGTGATTTCTGGCAACTTTAGGCCAAATATCAGAACAGGTATAACAGCCTTACATAGAGCATTCTTTTGCAGCTTCTATAATAGCATAAAGTCTAATCCCATAAATATATTTATTTCTGAGTGATCTCAGACCAATACAATATTTTTAATCATTTTGGAAAAGTTCTGAGCCATTATCTTTTGAAATTTGATTTTGCCCTATTTTCTATTGCCTCTATTTAAAAAAAAATTTAAATCTTTATTGTTGAGAGTATTACAGATGTCCCCCTCCCCCCGCCAATTGCCCCACCCCAGGCCTTCAGCACCCTATTGTCTGTATCATAGGTAATGCATATATGCATATAAGATCTTTGGTTACTCTTTCCCTGCCCTCCCTGCTCCCCTCCCCCTCTGAGATTCATCAGTCTGTTCCATGTTTCCATGCCTCTGGTTTTATTTTATTCATCAGTTTATTTTTTGTTCATTAGATTCCTTGTTCATTATTTTGATTTTTAGATACAATTTGGCTAGATATGCATTTATTGCTATTTTATTGTTCCTATTTTTTATCATCTCCCCTCTCTTTCTCCTCCCCCCTCCTCCTCCTTCCCCTTCCTCTTCCCCTTCCCCTTCCTCTTCATCTTCCTCTTCTTAAAGAATACCCTTCAACATTTCATGTAATACTAGTTTGGTGGTGATGAAATCCTTTAACTTTCTCTTGTCTGTGTTCTTTATCTGACCTTCAATTCTAAGTGATAGCTTTGCTGGGTAAAGTAATCTTGATTGTAGGTCCTTGCTATTCATCACTTTGAATATTTCTTGTCACTCCCTTCAGGCCTGCAAAGTTTCTGTTGAGAAATCAGCTAACTGTCATATGGGTGCTCTCTTGTAGTTAACTAACTGCTTTTCTCTTGCTGAATCTATTTCTTTCACCAGGTAGGGGAAGTTTTCTGTCATTATTTCTTCAAATAGGTTTTCAATATTTTGCTTTCTCTCTTCTTCTGGCACCTCCATAATGTGAATGTTGGTACCTTTGAAGTTGTCCCAGAGGCTCATTACACTATCTCCATATTTTTGGAATATTTTTTTCTTTTTGCTCTTCTGATTGTTTTTTGCTTCCTCATATTCCAAATCATTGATTTGATTCTCTACATCCTCTACTCTACTGTTGAATCCCTGTAAATTACTCTTTATTTCAGTTAGTGTGTGCTTAATTTCTGACTGGTCCTTTCCATGTGTTTGATGTTCTCACTAATTTCATTGAGATCTTTAAAATTCTAAGTCCCCTGAAGCTCTCATTAAGATCCTTTAGCAGCCTTATAATCATTGTTTCTAATTCTGTATCTAATAGTTTGCTTGCTTCCATTTCATTTAATTCTTTTTCTAGAGATTTCTTCTGTTCTTTCATTTGTGACATGTTTCTTTTTCCTTACATTTTGGCTGCTTCCCTGTGTTTGTTTATATGTATTAGATAGAGATGCTATGTCTCCTGGAATTGGTAGAGTGGTCCTCTGTAGTAGGTATCCTATAGGGCCCAGTGGCTCAGCCTCCCCAGTCACTTGAGCTGGGCACTCTAGGTGTGCTCCTGTATGGGCTGTGTGCCCAGTCATATTGTAGTTGAGCCTTGATTGCTATTGGCCTCATTGGGAGGACTGACCCCCCAGGCCAATTGGTTGTGAAAACCAACTTCAACTACACTCCTATGATGCAGAGCTTGCTTCATTGGGGCTTTGGTGCTCACTGAGTCTTCCCCTTGAGTTTGTCTCTTGTGGATGTGTAGAGTTGTAATCTGGTATGGTCTGAAGCTGTCCACTGGGTGCACTTGCTCTGGGGCCTTCCTGGAGGCCCCCTGACAGGAGCTATAGAGATATATGCAGATGGCTGTTATTTGTATTGGGCTTGGAAGTGCTCAGGTGAGGCTAAGCTGTGAAGCAAGGCAGACTGGTGCTAGGGCTGGGTTTGGGCCTCTTGTTAATAACTATGGGGCATGCTGACACCAGCTGCTGCTTGTTTAAGAGATTTTAGGACAATCTGAAACCTGAGCCAGAACAGGCCATTCATATGGAAAAGCTGCTGCAAACAGTTTGGGTGGGGCTGCAAGTTGGATGAGCCCAGGTCTCAGGGAATCACCAGAGTGGAGAAAACAGTGTGAGCCAGGATGATGGAAACTCAGATATGGCTGCAAGTCAGCTGTGGGATCAGGGAGGTCCCAGCACAGGAACAATGACCCCTGTGAGCACCTCCATCTGGGAGAAAGCTGCCCCTGAGTTCCTGCCCCAATGCCAGACAGTCCAGTTCCTCCCTGTGTGTCTCTGGTTCCCCCAGTGCTGCTGCCAAGTGCTGGAGCTCAGAGGGATTGAGTCCAAGTAAGTCCATGTGCCAGCATGGGGGACTGTTTAGTCCCCCCAAGTGTGAGTGGAGTAGACTTGTCTCCCCATTCCTTGCTATGTGAAGGTTCCCAATGCCTCACAACAACATATCTTTTCTCTCTCAGCGTTATTGTCAGCTGACAATTGGTGCTGATATAGAGCATTATGGTATGTGGGGTATGAATTGGGAGAAGATGCCGGACAGCTGCATGTTTTAGCTGTGGGAAGGAGGGAGAAGGTCCTATACGATTTCTTTAAACATAAGTGCAGAGAGTGTAGATTTAGTTGAAGAGATTGCCCTAAGAAGACTGTTTCGGTTGAATGAGAAGGCTTTCATCCAACAGGGGTTGTGATCATGCTGCTAGAGGGAGGTAAAATAGTGGCCCAGAGCAGGGATAAAACTGCTTGAACATATGTAGAGTGAGCCTATTATACGGTCATCAGCAGCTGTGTATTCACAGTTTAAAGAAGGAATAGCTAAGAAAGACCCTTTTCAATCCTACTGATGTACATACATTCACTTAAACTCCTTTTCATTCTTCTCACTCCCTTTTGTTACCCCACCACTGCCACCAAGAATGAGTACAGATGAAGTAGTAAAAGGGGAGATAAAAAGAGAGAAAAAAACAAAAACAGTTCTCCTTTGCCTGTAGTTCATAGCAGGTGGGTGAGCACTTCACCTGAGTTTGGTGAGCGAGTTTTGAGCTGAACTAAACTAATAATACTATTTCCATGTGATTGAATATACAAAAGAAGATCTTTTAGATTGAAAAAAGTGAAAAAAAAATCTAATGTGGCCAGAGAAATGCTTAGAAAGGTAGAGGCACTATTAAATGACAGCCCTTACTTTCCTTATCACTTGGAAAACAAAGTCAATATCACTACTTGCTTAAGCCATTTGATTATTTTTTTGGCTGCATATACACTGCTATTAGTTCATCTTTCATGTTTTTTTTTCAAGGTCCCTGTTTTATGGTTTTAATAATCACCATGATTGTGTTAAAACACCCTGTTTCTGTTACGTGGATGCGAGTCCTTCCTTTATTTCTTTGAATAGCTGAGATATTTTTATTCTGTGCTTCTTTTCTGATGGTTCAATTAATAATATCGAGTTGGGTGCAAGATCTCTACTTTAATCAGTTCATTTGTTCACATTTCTTATACATCTTATTATTCCTGGTTGTAGCCTCATCTACGGACTACTCTCACCAGTGTCTTGATCTAGAATGGCTCTTGCTAGAATGGTTCCTCATCTGTTTCTTTCTTCTTGGTGTGTCTTATACCCCTGACCAAAGAGAATTTCCTTCTTTGTTTTGAAGTGGTTATATGTTCACTAGTTTATATGTTATATTGTTAAAATACACTTCTCCAAGTTACATGGAGAGGAAGTAATTTCTGTTATCTTGAAATGAAGTCTCTAAATTTTTTGACATTTGATATCTAGACCAAGTATAACACTATTTCTCTTAGCAAATCATTAGTAGTTTTTCTCATAAACTACTTTTGGAAAATAACACACCAGGATTGTTTTAACAGCTCAAATCTCTTACACAGAATAGAGCAATTAATGTGGTGGCTATGATTGTAGTTAGGTAAAAGAAATATGCAGTCGCATGGACAAGGAACCTGCCAAAATGGAAAGTATTAAGGTGGTGGGCTTATGGATGACTTTTTCTCTTTTGGCATTTCAGAATTTCTGTATTATTTCTTGCTCTCTAAAGAGGACATAATTTTTGAGTATATATTCTAAATAACATTAAAACATCATACCACTTATACAGACCCCCATTAAAGTACCCAAAAGTACTATAGGACAGAGTTAAAACTCCTAACTGAATATCCCCAAAGCTCTTCACATATATGTTCCCAAAATGCTTCTCTTCTTATCTCCCTCAGTTTTCTTATTGCCTCATCTAGTTTAGTCTCAGATGCTACTACTTTCTGCTATATTTTAAGGATTGAAACACATTTTTGCAGGGTTGTTTATCTACTTACAGGATACTGGTACTTCTGGTCCATTCTTTTGCTGAGTTTATTTGGAATCTTGGTTGTCTACACTTCATTGCTGTTGGTGAGTAACCTTCCCATTTCTCCCACTCCCTTTCTGAGTAGCCTCATGAGGTGCTCCTGTCTATGGTATGGTGCACAGTGGTGCTGGGAGTCCTCAGAACCTAAGATCACTTGTCTAAGTAGCGTTGAGGTTTACATCGACTGCTTGAAATTTAGGAACAAGGGACTGATGGAGAAAAATGATTATTAGAGGATGCATCTTATCACTTTGACCCTTTGAAAGGGTGGCAGAACATCCTTTTTCTATTCCCCTATTTCATAAGCCCATTTTATGGTTCAGTCAATATTGTTATTTTAGGCACCCAGAGCTTCACATTAACCTTTATGTATTGAACTAACTCATTTCATTTCCCATCTCCTGAGAATTAGTGTTTTGGGGCTTTATAAATTAACTAGTTTTTTAAACCTGTTATAATATGCAAATGCTAGTCTGCTAGTTCAGATGCAAATTACATGTTAGCAAAAGTCTTTTGGCAATAGTGACCCTGCCTCTGTTGTTACATAGTTAGTGTCATGTAGGGAGAGAAATTCAGGCCAGGCAAGAGAAAGGTGTGGAAGTGGAAGCTTATGGAGGACAACTGTAAGTGCTTAGAGCAGTGGTTCTCAACCTTGGCTGCACATTAAAATCACCTGGGAATCTTTTTAAAATCCTGATTTCTGGGCCTCATCCTCCGGAAATTCTGTTTCTTTGTTACTAATGTTGTGGCCTCACCCCATAACAAAGAAACAGAATTTCCGGAGGATGAGGCCCAGAAATCAGGATTTTAAAAAGATTCCCAGGTGATTCTAATGTGCAGCCAAGGTTGAGAACCACTGGCTTAGAGTAAGTGGGTTTGTTTCCCGCCAGGCAACTGAAAAACCCTACCCAGAGACAGTGGTCTTTTGCAGAGAGAGAGGATTTATTGTGAGGCAGCTACACAAGGGAGATCGGAGGCAAGGCTCAAACCAGTCTCCTGGAAGAAAGGTCTGAGACAAGTTTTAAGGGAAGAGGAAAAGAGGAGGTTATACATATTCATAGATTTATACTTGGAAGGGTTCAATTGGATAATTTTGAGACTTAGGCATAGATGGTAAGGGATATGAGAGTGGCAAAGGAAAGCACAGAGGATTTCCAATCTGGCAGAGTTTGGTGGAAAAGGGTACATTTCAAGAGTTCTCTGCACAAACTCCAGTTAGCTCAACTCGTCTCAGCCAGTGTCCACCAGTTTTTGCTGGTCTCGGCAGAGGGACTGGAGAAGAGCTTCCTGTGTGTGTGTTTCTTTTTTTCTCTCTCTGTAATATACTTAAAAAATTTGGTTAGTGTCCAATTTCTCGGTGTCTGGTTTCAGTCCAGTCTAATTTGGTCTCCATGTAAGACACAAAGTACTTTGTTAATGTCTGTTTCAGTCCTCGCTTTTCTTTAAATATTCCTCAATCTTGAGGGATGGGGTGACACAGGTGTAGTGCTGTCTCTGTAAAATAACTCAAGGATTACATTAATCACTAATCTTAATTAAGGGAACAGACCTAGTTTTAAGCTGATTCATATGATTGATGTGTTGTTTCACACGTTTAGGAAATTGGAGTTTTTCAGTGCCCATTTGTACATAGGGCATCTACGTCTTTCTCTGATTTCATGATTTCTTGTCACTACTGATTTACTATCTGATATAAAAGAACTCAACCCCCAAATAAAGTGCCATTTGCATTTATTTTTTTTCTCTCAAGAAAATTTATTAATCATGATGTGAGTGATAAGTACTAAGTATACAGAGGTCAACAAAACATAAGCATTTTCTGTTTTCATACAGAGCACTTCAAAGAGATAGGTATGAAATGTAACCTTACTATATATAGTCCCTTAATTGAATGAGTTTGGAATCTAGTAGGGCATTTTAATCATAGAAAAAAGTAACTAACAAAGGCAGAGCATTATAACACCAATGTAAGAGAGACACATTGATTGGTTGCTTCCCACACGTGCCCAAACTGGAGATGGGGGGAGGGGAGGTAGAGCCTGCAACACAGGTGTATGCCTTTGACCAGGAATTGCACCCACGGTTCTTTGGTATGCAAGGTCATGCTCTAACCATTTTACCACACAAGCCAGGGCTAGATACTTTCTTTATAATGGGAAAATGTAGATGAATGATGTGGTCTGGGCCAGCCTCTGGCCATTGAATTATACTGCTTTCATACACAATAAATGTGAAATGCTGTAGTTAGCTTCTAAGGTGGGAATGAGTTCTACTATGGAATAATGAATATTTTTTAACAAATCCTACTCCACCCTACCTTTTATGGATACATGCAATGCATACAACAGTGAACAAAGAGGGAGCCCTAGGTTCTATTTTCAATTCTGTGTTTGAGTTACTTTGTAACTTTGGTCAAGTCATATAACTTCTGAGACTCAGTTTCTTCTGTTTGAAATGAGAATGATAATATTTAATATAATGGTATTTTATAGGGCTGGGTAAAGAAGAAATGAAATCATATACATAAAATTATTTTGATAAAAAGGTAAGTGTCATATATATTCCAACTCTTGTAACGTCCTAAGTATCTGAAGTCTCCAGTTTTCGGTTTCTATCCCTATGCTGACTTTGTGACGGACTAGATTTACATTGAAATCTAAGATTTATTGACTAAATGCCAGTGTTAACAACAGTGGTTAAAAGTTGTTACAGTGACATTGGTTCCTCAAGAAAGCTTTTTTTTTCAAATATATTTTATTGATTTTTTACAGAGAGGAAGGGAAAGGGATAGAGAGTTAGAAACATCAGTGATGCCCTAGCCAGTTTGGCTCAGTGGATAGAGCATCAGCCTGCGGACTGAAGGGTCCCAGGT
>NW_005359225.1:668241-671547 GCF_000412655.1 Myotis brandtii
TGCAGGAGGCAGCCAATCAATGATTCTCTCTCATCATTGATGTTTCTATCTCTCTATCCCTCTCCCTTCCTCTCTAAAATCAATAAAAATGTAAAAAAAAAAAAAAAAAGAAACATCAATGAGAGAGAAACATTGATCAGCTGCCTCCTGCACACCCCCTACTGGGGATGTGCCCACAACCAAGGTACATGCTCTTGACTGGAATCGAACCTGGGACCCTTGAGTCTGCAGGCTGACGCTCTATCCACTGAGCCAAACCGGTTAGGGCTCAAGAAAGCTTTTAAATGATGCTGGGAAGGGCTGGCCTCTGACCTCTGTTCTCTCCTAAGTGGGTCTGAGTAATACCAGGAATAAGGTCTATCCCAGGGGTAAGAAATTGGTGGGAACTCGGAAGGATATCAGTGTGGTGGTTTATTATGAATTCCAGAAAAAAATTCTTCCTGAGGGTGCTGGTAAGAGTTATGAATAGGAGGTGGCATGTGAACTGGTTTGAAAGGTCAGTGGCGTGGGAGGGAGAGATTTTCAGGCAGAGGGGCAGCATGGCAAGCTCCCAGGGTTTGAACAGTGCAAGTATAGCAAGAAGTGAATGTAGTGAAAAGGCATTTGAATACAGAACAGTGCTGTGAGCCCCAACTTGGTGATTTCAAAATAACCTCCTTTTTTGTACTTTCTTTTTCAGATACTTGGATTTTTGTTGATTCGGGAAGGGTATGAACTATACCTGTACTGGTGTCATAAGGTAGGCCATCAGAATCTTCATAGAAACGTTAGACCAGGACTGAATGTGCTTCTTTGGCACTCAGTGTTAAGTACAGAGTTGTGCTTTCTTCATTGTTCCCCTTAGAAAGAAGAGATTTACTTACTCTGTTTTCATTGAACTCATGGAATTCTAACAGATGTGACTGATTTTACTGAAGGATCTGAACCCAAACTTTATTTTTTCTCATTACTCCTTATTAAATTCACCCTGTGACTGTTCTTCTATCCCAATAAAATCTTAGGCAAGCTCTATTACTTTCCTAGTCCTATATAGTGACAAGAACATTCTCATGCCAGTCATTAAAAATTCAGTTCATTGTAATGTCCCAGACTCCAACTTTATAGACTTACCCCCTCCCCAGTGGTGGAAGCCTCCACTGGTGGAGAGAGCATGATGGTACTATTACCTCTCCTTCACCAAAGGAGGGTCAGGGGTACAGGAGACAGGATAAAAGAACACGGTCTCACAAGGAAGGGCAAGAAGATCATCTGGGATTGGTCCATCAGAACCAGGTAAATGCACAGTTGTTGGCTCTTTACCATGGACTTTTTCTGTGTGTATTTTCAGAGACCCTTCTGCTGAGAACCTTGACTACAACTCTTTTGGTGGAGTCATTGCTTGTCTTCCTATATCCCTTGAAATTTGTCTGGTGAGGTCCCTTCATTTGGAGTTTTTAAAATGGCACCAGCATGGCTTCTCTCAAAGGATCCCTAGAAAGCAGGCATCTTTGCTCCTCCCCACCCTCCATTTCCAACATAACCTCCCTTATTTTGTTCTGCCATGTGTTTGAGAAGCTCCATCTACATCCTTTGCTTTTTCTAAACTGTTTCAGGCATGGGTTCGATACATTTCCTGAAATCAGGAACATGTCAAAATCTCTGAGTGGTCTTCTTAAATTGACTATTACTCTAATGAGACATATTAACTGGAAATGTAAATTTAAGAGTGATTAGAATGGAGAATAACATCCGAGGAATGGTGGCATGAGAGATTCCCTTGGTGTCTCCCCTAGAAGTTACAACAATCTGTACAGCCATATCTCAACAAAGGGTTCCCTGCTCAATGCACAAATACATCTGAGAGAGTCATGCATTGAAACATCTAAGGTTGGCAAATAACAACTGATAAAATAGAAGCAGTAAAAAACCCCTCACAAAAAAACAAAAACACGCACACACAAAAACTCCCAGCAAACAAAAGCCCTAGTCCAGGCGGCTTCACAGGGGAGTTTTACCAAACATTCAAAGAAGAACTAATACCTATACTTCTTAAACTATTTCAAAAAATCCAAGAGGAAGGAATACTTCCAAGCTCTTTTTATGAGGCCAGCATTATCCTAATTCCAAAACCAGATAAAGACACTACAAAGAAAGTATTACAGGCTAATATCCCTGATGAACATAGATGCTAAAATCCTCAACAAACTATTAGCAAATCTGACCCAGCAATAAATCCCACGAACAAGTGGGATTTATTCAGGGATGCAAGGCTGGTACAATATTCACAAGTCAATAAACATGATACATCATACAAACAAATTGAAAGACAAAAATCACATGATCATATAAAATAGATGCAGAATAAACATTTCACAAAATCCAACACCCATTTTTTAAAAAATATATTTTTATTGATCAGAGAGGAAGGGAGAGGTAGAGAGAGATAGAAACATCAATGATGAGAGAAAATCATTGATCGGCTGCCTCTGGCATGTTCCCTACTGGGGATCAAGCCTGCCACCGGGGCATGTGCCCTTGACCGGAATCAAACCTGGGACACTTCAGTCTGAAGGCTGATGCTCTATCCACTGAGCCAAACCTGCTAGGGCCAACACCCATTTTTGATAAAAACTCTCAGCAAAGTGGGAATTAGAGGGATCATATCTCAACATAATTAAGGCCATATATGACAAACCTACAGCCAACATACTCAATGGGCAAAAACTAAAACCTTTTCCCCTAAGAACAAGAAACAGACAGAGATGTCTACTTTCACCACCCTTATTCAACATAGTACTAGAAGTCCTAGCCGCAGTGATCAGACAAGAAGAAGAAATAAAAGGCATTCAAATTGGAAAGGAGAAAGTAAAACTGTCATTATTTTCAGATGACATAATATTGTACATAGAAAACCTTAAAGACTCCATTAGAAAACTTACTAGATTTAATGAATTTGGCAGTGTAGCAGGATACAAAATTAACACCCAGAAATCTATGGCATTTTTATACACCAATAATGAATTTTCAGAAAGAGAAACTAAACAAATAATTCTATTTACCATTGCAACAAAAAAATTAAGATACTTAGGAATAAACTTAACCATGATCACAGTTGCCCATTCCATAATGGAAGAGAAATTGTTATTATAGGTCGTGTTTGTTCATTCACTGGGCTGTATTTTCAGACATATGCCAAAGAATATCTTCACCGATACAGCTCCTAGGGCAATGGAAACTAAAGAGAAAATAAACAAATGGGACTACATCAAAATAAAAAGCTTCTGCACAGCAAAAGAAACCATCAACAAAACAACAAGAAAGCCCACT
>NW_005359225.1:672207-684368 GCF_000412655.1 Myotis brandtii
CAACATAAACTGATGAACAAAAACAGATCCAGAGACAGAGAAGCATCAATCAGACCGTCAAACCTCAGAGGGAAGGTAGGCGAGGGTGGGGGTCAGGGGAGAGATCAAGCATATAGGCCTAACCAATGGACACAGACAACGGGGGTGAGGGCACGAGTGGAGGGGTGGGGGCGGGACAATGGGGGGATAAGGACACATATGTAATACCTTAATCAATAAAGAAAATAAAAAAATACAGAAAACTTTTCTCAATAAATTTTTGGATACTGCCTTTTATATAACACCAATTTCATTAAGCATAGGCTACTGTTGAACCAAGGTTTCAGATATAGAACCAATTTGAGATGCATAATACCTGGATTCTGATAAACTGAATTCAGAAGCTCTAGTACAGC
Organism: Myotis brandtii; assembly: GCF_000412655.1. NCBI lineage: Eukaryota > Metazoa > Chordata > Mammalia > Chiroptera > Vespertilionidae > Myotis > Myotis brandtii. The sequence continues at coordinate 672,603 of NW_005359225.1, forward strand.
AGTTCTCAACCTGTGGGTCGCGACCCTTTTGGCGGTCGAATGACCCTTTCACAGGGGTCGCCTAAGACCATTCTGCATATCAGATATTTACATTACGATTCATAACAGTAGCAATATTACAGTTATGAAGTAGCAATGAAAATAATTTTATGGTTGGGTCACAACATGAGGAACTGTATTTAAAGGGCCAGAAGGTTGAGAACCACTGCTCTAATAGGTGTACTCATTTCAATAGTTTTTCACACCAACGAAGGACTAGATTTATTAGACATGGGAGGAGAGACTGCTTCTCTTGGCAAGGGAGATTTTGTTGGGGTTGAAGTTTTAGTTTTAGTGTACTCAGAATAAATCTGGAAGGACATGGTTAGCATCAGGCCTGTAACCCATTCCCCTTTTACCTCATGCTCAAAAAAGAATGAAGGACCTCAATCCAAACTCCTTGTAAACATGCTAATAACACAACCTCCTGGGAAACACATATAAAGATGTTTATTAGCCAAAGATAATGAGAATCATTATCTATGAACATATCTAGCAGGATATAACCTGGTCTATCTGGGTTCCCTATTGTAAAGAAACCTGGAATTTCTAGGTTTGTAGGGTTGGAGACATGGCTGGCTGGAGTTGTATAAGATATGGATGCTCCATAACCACCAAGGCTCCTTCTGTGAGGCAGTGTTTCCACATACTTTGCCCAAAACACACCACACATGTTAACTTCAAAACCAGCATGTATCCTAGTCCAGGAGAGAAAAGAACTTTTTATGAATATCTGCATTTGGCAGGATCAGATTTCTCGAAGGGAAACTGTTTTATCTATACTTTATAATTGTCTGTATTTAAAATCACTAGTTAAGGCTGGTATTGAGTAAGGTCACAGAATCCCATGAGACTCGTGTATGTCTGATTTGACAGTTAAATATTTGTGTTGTGATGCATTTGGTTTGCTAATAGGTTATTTAAGATTTTTTTCATCTATATATACAGGAGAGATAGGCCTATATATTCATATGTCACTTAACAATGGGAACGCGTTCTGAGAAATTCATTCTTTGGCGATTTTGTGAACGTTGCAACATGATAGGGTGTACCTAGTCAGTCCTAAATATTATAGCCTATTGCTCCTAGGCTACAAACCTGTATAGAATGTTGCTGTACTGAATACTGTAGGCAATATTAGTGTATCTAAACAAAACTAAACATAGGTAAGATACTGTGCTTTTCTACCATTGGAGTGCAGTAGGTTTGTTTACACTGGCATCAACACAAATACTTGACTAATGCATTGCACAATAACATTACTATGGCTATGATGTAATTAGGCAATAGAAAACTTTCAGCTCTATTATAATCTTACTAGAGGCCCGATGCATGAAATTCATGCAAGAGTAGGCCTTCCTTCCCCCGGCTGCCAGCACCTGGCTTCCCTCTGGCACCTGGGACCCGGGCTTCCCTTGCAGCCCCGGCTTCGTCCGGAAGGATGTCTGGTCTAATTAGCATATTATGCTTTTATTATTATAGATGGGACCACCATTGTATATGAGGTTTGTTATTGACCAAAGCGTTATTGTGGCACATGACTACTTTTTATTTTCTTGTAATGTCCTTGTTGAGTTTAGGTATTAATGCTTTGTTGGCTTCAAAGAGAAGTTAGAAAGTGTTGTTCTCTTTCTATTTTCTGGAAGAGTTTGTTAAAGATTGGAAATGTTTCTTCCTTAAGTACAGAGGTGGGCAAAAGTGAGTTTACAGTTGTTCCGAGGGAAAAAGACATGCAGGTTATGATTATTACAGTAGCTTCATTCTGTGTTTCCCATACCACAACTGTTAACCTACTTTTGCCCAAACCTATATTTGGTGAAATTAAACATTTATGCTGGCAAGGTTTGGAGTTATTTTGTGAGAGGTTTACTTATGGTCTCAATTACTTTAATAGATATACATATTATAGAAATGAAGGAACTAAGTGCTCTCTAGAAAGTAGGACAAATGTAGAAAGACTACATTTCAAGGGGAAGAAGTTAAAGTTATATCAGCTTGGTCTTAATATTTTCTGTGAGGTATATGGTGTTCTTGCAGGCAGATTCTTTTCATCTGCTCAAGAAGTACTGATTGAGCCCTAACCGGTTTGGCTCAGTGGATGGAGCGTCGGCCTGCGGACTGAAGGGTCCCAGGTTCGATTCCGGTCGGGGGCGTGTGCCTTGGTTGCGGGCACATTCCCACTGGGTTTGTGCGGGAGGCAGCTGGTCGATGTTTCTCTCTCATAGACGTTTCTGGCTCTCTGTCCCTCTCCCATGAGGTATATGGTGTTCTTACAGGCAGATTCTTTTCATCTGCTCAAGAAGTACTTATTGAAAGTTTACTATGTGTTAGACATTCTGCAAGGCAGCGAGGATATAATCATAAATATTTTACTTGATCTCATGAAGCTTACAGACTGTTGGGGAAAACATACAAAGAAAAGGTAATCACAAAATATTATTTACTTGTGACTATATTGAGTTAAATAAAAACAAAGTAGTGAATATCTGTAATGGCCATTGTTGAGATTGAGTGCGAGATGCCAGGCAATGCTGTGTGCTCAGCTGAGTTGGAAGTGATAATTAGTAAAGGCATCAGACCACGTAGCTGTGTGATTTGTTTCCAGCCGTGCTACACAACAAAGACTTGGGAGCAAAGAAGGTAAACGATTAGTTCCATACTAGGGAGCTGCAGGACGGTCAGGTTAAAATAATGAGGAAAGAACGCCCCTGCCATTGTGGGGACACACATACAACTCCCAAGGACAGATCTGACCCAAGTCTAGTGCCTGGAAGTGAGGAGATTGTTTTGTTTTGTTTTGTTTTGTTTCTGCAGATCCTCGTTATGCTGGTGATTCTGATATGCGCTTTTTTTCTGTCGATTTTATGCATTTACTGGAAAGACAGGTGGCTGACGTTTGGACTCTCACTGAAGGTAAGCATCATCCTGTAGGTCAAGTACTGTTTGTCCAATGTGGTCAGCCTGACTTTTGGCTTTCTCCCAGGTGTTTGCTCCTCATGTGCATCTGACCATGATAACTCTGATGGTTCTCCTTTCCTGGCCTGTGGCCTACTACTTGGTCCATTTGGAACAAGAAGGTATGTCCTGGCTTTAGCTTACATACTCTACTCAGCCGAACACAAGCGTGGTAGATAGCCACCACTATGTGACTTTGAAATTCACTTAGCTTATTACTCAGGCATGCTCCTTGTGGTCAAACTCATAACCCCATGTGGCCTGTCAGAACATTTTCCTGATCAAACAGGCCTTCTTCTAAAGAGGGATTCTCCTGGGAAAGTAAGAATGATCTCCATGATGTTGCACAGTGACTGTCTGGAAATGGAAAGAGGTTTGGGGCAGGGTGGAGGCCATTTTAGTTATATTTGACAGAGTGATAGTACTAGTCACAGTTCCTTTAGATTGTATTCAGATGTTACTAGTTTCAACTAATGAACTTATACGAGGTCCAGATATGCCTGGTTATGCTCTAGTAATGCAAAGCAGGCCCCTGTGAGTCCCTGTCATACCTGGGAGTTTAGAGCAGAAGCAGAAACATCTCTCTCTGCCTCTGATTTGCTCTCCATCCTTTGCCCTAATATCATAGAAACAAAAAAGAATCAGAGCTATACATTAAATCGTGTTGAGAATGGAGTTATCTCTCAGCACCCTTCCTGAGAAACCAATAGCATCTTCTTTATATGTATCTCTGTTTACTATTGGTTTCATAGGGAGTGTTCGCTCCCTGATTGTACAAGGATAGAGACAAGAGAATGACTGGATTGGTAGTGTTGGCATTGCGAGTGTTTGTACCTGTTTGTATCTGTATGTGGAGGGTGAATTGTAGGAAATGTTTTGGGGCAAAAGTTTAAAGGCGACAATAATGAACTCTTTTTCTTTTTCATTTCTGAAATTTTAGCTAGATTCAGAAGATACCAGAGTAAACGTCATAGGATAAAAAGAATCAAGACATGTGCTAGACTCACAAAGCTGAGAGGTTAGAGCTGGAGATACAGATTTGAAAGTGACTGAAGTATACATAGTAGCTTAAATATGTACAAATAGGTAAAATCCTCAGAGATCTAAAATTATAAGTGATGGGGATTGGCCAGTAATAACAAGTATTGTGGATGAGCTGTGCGTGTGTGTGTGTGTGTGTGTGTGTGTGTGTGTGTGTGTGTGAGAGAGAGAGAGAGAGAGAGAGAGAGAGAGAGAGAAAAGCAAATGCATAATATTCATTGAGTACCTATTATTGGTAAATACTGTCATATCAACTCTATGAAGGAGTGGTTAGCAGCAAGATAGCCCCATTTTTCAGAATGAAGAAAATGGAGACGCAGGTTAAGCAGTGTGTCCTTAACTACACATTAGACCAGTGTTGGGAATCTTTTATCTGCCAAAGGCCTTTTGGATATTTATATCATCATTTGCAGGCCATACAAAATTATCAACTTAAATATTAGCCCGCTATATTTGGTCAAACATTTAACCTTGGCAGGGCCAGACCAAATGATTTCATGGGTCTTATATGGCCCTTGGGTCACATGTTCCCCACCCCTGCGATGTCTGGCTTTGAACTCAGACTTCTGTTAGCCAGTGCCCCTTCCACTATCCTGTACTGCCTTATATATACTAGGTAGGGCCATTTTGGCTTCAGGGCTTTCTCAGAACCAACCATTCTACTCCTACTCCTGAGGAGGTATTTCTTAACATGCCCTCTCCTTCACTTCCTTCCACCTCCTGCACAATTTATTTCCTGGATATTTTCAGTCAAATACTATTGCCTTAATAATAATGCTTACATTTGGATAGTGCTGTACTTTCTAATCACTGAAAATAAATGGGGATATGGCGGAAATAGAGAGTAAATCAGGCAGTCCACGAGGCACTGAAACCCATGCACTGGGTGTTTACTGGCTGCTGCTTTGGGATAGTTAGTTTCTTGGGTTGGGTCTCCATTCCTTTTTATCTCTTTTTCTCACTTCCCCCTCCTTCCAACTTTTTCAGCTGCACAAGTGGCTATTGGACTGCCTTTTTTTCTTATCCTTTTATTTCTGTTTGTGGTGCCATGGGGATTTTATTCTCCCTGCGTTGAGAATAAGAATAAATTGGGACCCAAGCCGGCCCTCTTTGGACATAGAGGTGCACCCATGGTAGGTCTAAGCATGATGAACGTGGGTGAGTACCAGTGTGCATGGGGTTATGGGTGAGAGATAGGGACCTCAGAACCATAGGAATCTCTGTAAAGGAAAGTGAATGGGCTTTTGATGAAAAAAATAAAGATAATTGTAGATGTTGGACTTGAACCCAGCCAGGTCACCTAACTCTCAGTCCATTTCTCTTTACTGTGCCCAGTGACATTGCCTCAGATGAGCACAGTCCCAGATCTATTGGGTGGACGAGAGGGGCTCACTGTTGGGCTTCCCATCTACCATAAAAGGAATGTTGGGGGGAGAAACTCTGAGGTAAAGGGTCTGATGTCCTTTTCTTCCACAGCTGGCGCCTGAGAACACCATGATGTCCTTTGAGAAAGCTGTTGAAAATGACGCCTTTGGACTGGAGACTGATGTATTCTTAAGGTAGGAAAGCAGGGGCTGGGTGGGGAAGAAATAAGGTCAATGCCATGGAAGATGACCAGCGTGGGCCAAAGTGTAAGAGCATAAGCCTCGGGGAGTTTCTCCTGTGTTCCTATGCCAATGTGCACATAGTGCGTGCGCATACACACACACACACACACATACACACACACACACACACGCACACACACACACACGGCACTTCTCCCTTGCAAGCATATATCTTTAATCTGTACCACTACATTCTTAATTATAGGGTCATAAATCATACACACTATGTATAGACTCCACACATAATTCAAATTTGGCCCCATTATAAGCCATGCTTAAAAAGTACAACTTAACCCCATGTACTACACTACCTAGCAATATGTTTACCTGACAGTCCCTGGACACCTACTATATTCCAGGCCTTCTTCTGGAGTGCTATGGAGAGGCAAATGAGTACAGTGTACTCCTGCCTAAGGGATGTTCCCAGCCAATGAAGGAAACATGGCATGTTTACAAATACCCACAGTATAAGACCATTTGTGGGGTGTCCCTTCCCAAGAAGATTAAGTCAGACATGGAGGAAAAGGTCACCTCCTATTATATGAAAAATGACCTATGTACTCAGAATTGTGTTTGGGTTGAGTGTTGAAGAATAAATATTGTTTTACACGAAGATATGGTGATAGAGTATATTCCAGGCAGAGACAACAACTTATTTAAAGGCATCTAAATAAAAAAAAAACATCAACTTTGTAGATCAGTGAGCTAACCTGTATGGATGGCAAATTGATATGGTAGGGGATGGGAGAGGGCCATGTGAGGAGGAGGTATGGCTGCAAGATCATTGGACTGAATCATGGAGATTCTTAAATGTGTAATGGACAAGCCATCATAGGTTTCAGCAGATTTCTTACTGTTTTAAAAGATGTGACTTAGAAAAATTCATCTGGCAATCTGTGAGGGAGACTTCTCACAGAGATGGGTAGTGGTGTGTGCAAACTCCCTTCACAGCCTTTCTGTGAGGCAAACAGAAAAATGAACATCCTAATTCAAAGTGAGGAAATGTGATTTGAACCTGGATTCAATAAAGGGAAATGTTTGGTAAGGTCATAAGGCTGGAAGTACTGATAAAGCCAGGATTGGAACTACATTTCCTGACATTACCCAACCATGACAACTGTTCTATGCAGAATGTTCTTATTTGGGTTTTGAAACAAGGATGTCCTGTCAGAGCTCCTGGGTTCATTTGTGGAAGTGCTTGGTGGTCATGGCATAAAGTGGTAAAGGTGCTGAGCCAACGAGCTCCTGGCACATGGTCTTTCTCTCATCTCTTGTTTCTGTGACTTCAACTATGATGCAGATGATCCTTCCAGCTCCTCAGTTTCTCTCCTTGATGGCATCTTCATTTCCAGTGGCCATCTCCACATACTCCATTTACATGGATGGTCATAGCCTAGGCTTCATCATTACCAAAAAGTGCCTATCAGTCAGGACATGAATATCACACCAGTAACTTGAACAGGAAAAATGTAATATCAATAATTACTACGTGGTAAAATATGGTTAACTACTAAAATTGGTAAAGCGGACACGGTCAGTATAAAAGTAGCAAGTGTAGCTAGTGGCAGGAAGTTTTGTTCCAGATGAAATAAATGTAGTAAACGAATTTCACTATATTCTTTCCAAGAAAAATAATACAAACAAAAAATAAATTAAAAACTTGGCAAAATTCACAAAGCTACTGACAGAAGACTCTGAAAGGTGGAGGAATGAAGGTGGACTGGCTAGTGTTCATAAGGCTAAAGGAAATACCAAGTATGTAATGAGTTCCCTATTTTTGTTGTTTTGTTTTTTCCTTATACATTCCTACATGAGCTCTGTAGAGACCTGAAACCCAGAAAACACCTACAGCTGCAGATGGAAAAAAAATAGCCCCCTCCACTTCTCCCAGTTTTTTTCTCTAGCAAAAAACTGGGAGGAATGTGGACCAACAAGATATGAATATGTTGACTATAGCAGCCTTACTTAGGTGAACACCACAGTAAAGCCATTCCCCCCTGCCTGGGGCTCTGATCCTAGAGATGATGGGCAGATCCCTGTCTTCCATTCCTGCCCTGAAATAAGAGGGGTACCTCTTTCCTCACTCCCCCAACTAGATAGCGAGGAGAATTATTAATAAGTTATCCAGTGATCTCTTTATTGTGGTAAAAATATACTTAACATAAAAATTTATCCATTTAACCATTTTTAGTTTTACAATTCAATGGCATTAAGTACATTGATCTTGTTTTGTTACCATCAGCACCATCCATCTCTAGAACTTTTCATTTTATCAAACTGAAACTCTGTACATATTAAATAATAACTCCTTGGTCTTTCCTCCCCTGAGGCCCTGGCAACTGCTATTCTATTTTCTGTCTCTATGAAGTTGACTACACTCATACAAGTGGAAACATATAATATATGTCCTTTATGTGTGGCTCATTTTACCTAGCATAATGTCAAGGCTCATCTCTATTATAGCATATGTCAAAATGTCCGTCTTTTTTTTATTTTGTTCAAAATTACATAACATGAAATTTACTATCTTAACAATTTTCAGTGTTCAGCTTAGTAATGTTAAGTATATTCACATTGTTGTGAAATAGATCTCTATAACTTTTTTATCTTGCAAATCTGAAACTCTTTACCTGTTAAACAACTACCCCTTTTCTTCTCCCCTCAGCTTCTGGTAAGCACAATTCTGTCCGTTTCTGTGAATTTGTCTACTTTAGATACCTTATATAAGTGGAATCATATAGTACAGTGGGGCCTTGACTTATGAGTTTAATTCATTCCATGACGGAGCTCATAACTCAAATTACTCGTATGTCAAATCAATTGTGAACGAGTGAGACACGTGATGCTGGGCTGATGTTGTGGCGTTCACTGTGACGTTCGCTGCGCCAACTAGCGGTGGGGTATCTGAAGCTGGCTCATAACCCGAATTTTAGCTCGCAACTCAAAGCAAAAAATCGGCCGAGAGACAGCTCGTATCTCGAAAAACTCGTTAGTCGGGACACTCGTAAGTCAAGGCCCCACTGTATTGTGTTTTTGTGACTAATTTCACTTAGCATAATGTCTTCAAGTTTCATCTATGTGTTAACATGTGACAAGATTTCCTTTTTTAGGCTGAATAATATCCCATTGTATGTATATCCCACATTTTGCTTATCCATTCATCCACAAATGGACATCTTGATTGTTTTTACTTCTTGACTATTTTGGTTAAAGCTGCTATGAAAATCAATATACAAAAATCTTTTCTACATCTTGCTTTCAGTTCTTTTGGGTATACACCAGGAAGTGGAGTTGCTGGACCATATGATAATTCTATGTTTAATTTTCTGAAAAACTGCTATGGTAGAGCATCTGATTTTTAAACCCTATATATAAAATATTAGGCAGACTTTTGTATAACTCATGTATGAGACCAAACAGAAGCAAAACAGCAGAAGATCTGATAACTGAACATTGATCTGGAGCACCATTAGTTTTAGATTGACCTCTGGGAAGCACATAATGAGAATGGCCAGAAAAGCATGGCAAAGACTTTGAAAACTAGATTAGCATTTAAATCGTAGCCCACAAAACATGAGCCAGGACATGTATTCTGGGTCTAAACATGGTAACCCTCGCCATAGCCAGTTTGGCTCAGTGGATAGAGCCAAAGAGAGAGACTAGAAACATAGATTTAAAAATATACACAGTCCTGACCAGTGTGGCTCAGTTGGTTGGGCATCATTCCATGCACCAAGAAATCACCAGTTCGATTCCTGGTCAGGGCACATGCCTGGTTTTCAGGCTCGATCCCCAGTAGGGGGTGTGAATTCTCTGACCACAATAGAATCACACCAGAAAGTAGTGACAAAAGTAACAAAAAAATCTCTAAACAATTGGAAATGAAACAAATCTACTTCTAAATAATCCATGAGTTAAAGAAAGAGGTCTCCTTTATTTGGTATGTAATTTGCAAAAATTTTTTCCCCTTATGTGTACTGTTTTTCATTTTTTGATGCCAAATGATTTTGACAAAGATGCAAAGAAACTCAATGACCCATGACTCACACCATCCTATATAATAAAAGAGAAATGTGCAAATTAACCGCCCCTCCGCTATGCTCAAGCCACGCCCACATTGATGTTTTTCTCTCTGTCTCCCTCTCCCCTCTCTCTAAAATAAATATCAAGCCACGCCCACATTGATGTTTTTCTCTCTCTCTGTCTCCCTCTCCCCTCTCTCTAAAATAAATAAAAACACCTAAAAAATAGAAAAGTAAAAATATGATACAAATATGTGCTGTGTACTAGGAATTCATCTTAGGGGGCAAATAGGGAGAAAATTGGGGACATCTGTAATACTGTCAACCATAAATAATAATTTTTTAAAAAGAAATTTACCTCAAACACAATGATTTAGGTAGGTTAAAAATAAAATAATGAAAAAATATGCTATATAAATTCTAATCAAAGCTAGAAGGGCTAGGCTATATTAATACTAGACAAAGTAGACTTCAGAGCAAAGAAAATCACCAGAGACAAAGAGGAATATTACATAATGATAACATTAAAAAAAATTTGGTAAGAGTACATAATAATTCTAAATATATATCAACCCAAAAACAGAGCTTCAAAATACATGAAGCAAAAACTGAAAGGAGAAATAGACAAACGCATAACTATAGTTAAGGACTACAACACCCTTCTCTTAGTAATTATTATAACCACTAAACACAATACCATTAAAGATGCAAAATAGCCCTGGCCAGTATATTCAGTAGGTAGAGCATTGGCCTGCACACTGTAGGGTCAAGGGTTTAATTTCCAGTCAAGGGCTTGTATCTGGGTTGCAGGTTCGATCCCCGGTGCACATGGGAGGCAAGCAAACAATATATCTCTCTCTTTCTCCCTCTCTCCTTCCCTCCCTTTACCTAAAATCAATGGAAAGATAGTCTCGGGTGAGGATTAAAAAAAAAAAAAAGATGCAGAACAGCTAACAACACCATCATCAACAGAATCTAAGTGACATTTATGGAACACTCAATCCAAAGGCAGTAGAAGACATATTTTTTTTCAAGTGTCCACAGAACATTAGGCGACATCATGCACCATAAAACAAAACTCAACCAATTTAAAAATACTGGTCATACAGAATGAATTCTCTGACCACAATAGAATCACACCAGAAAATGGTGACAAAAGTAACAAGAAAATCTCTAAACAATTGGAAATGAAACAAATCTACTTCTAAATAATCCACGAGTTAAAGAAAGAGGTCTCCTTTATTTGATATGTGATTTGCAAAAATCTTTTCCCCTATGTGTACTGTTTTTCATTTTTTGATGCCAAATGATTTTGACAAAGATGCAAAGAAACTCAATGACCCATGACTCACACCATCCTATATAAAAAAAGAGAAACATGCAAATTAACCGCCCCTCTGCTACGCTCAAGCCACGCCCACATTGATGTTTTTCTCTCTCTCTGTCTCCCTCTCCCCTCTCTCTAAAATAAATAAAAACACCTAAAAAATAGAAAAGTAAAAATATGATACAAATATGTGCTGTGTACTAGGAATTCATCTTAGGGGGCAAATAGGGAGAAAATTGGGGACATCTGTAATACTGTCAACCATAAATAATAATTTTTTAAAAAGAAATTTACCTCAAACACAATGATTTAGGTAGGTTAAAAATAAAATAATGAAAAAATATGCTATATAAATTCTAATCAAAGCTAGAAGGGCTAGGCTATATTAATACTAGACAAAGTAGACTTCAGAGCAAAGAAAATCACCAGAGACAAAGAGGAATATTACGAGGCTGGGAGCTTGGGTCGCCAGGGGGTGTGGCCAGCCTGAAAACGACCCTCAGCCCCTCACCCAGGCTTGCCAGGCACCCCAGGAGGGACATCCACCCTGAAGGTGGTGTGGCCAGCCTGAAAACAGCCCTTAGCCCCTCATCCCGGCTGGATACACCCCTATGGGGTGAAGGTCACCGCTGGGGGGGTTGGCCAGCCTGCAAACAGCCATCAGCCCCTCACTCAGGCTGGCCAGGCACCCCAGTGGGGACCCCCACCCTGAAGGGGGTGTGGCGAGCCTGCAAACAGCCCTCAGCCCCTCACCCAGGCTGGCCAGGCACCCCAG
>NW_005359225.1:684647-686561 GCF_000412655.1 Myotis brandtii
GCCTCCTCAGCAGTGCTAAGGATGTCTGACTGCAGCTTAGGCCTGCTCCCCGCTGGCAAGTGGACATCCCCCAAGGGCTCCCAGGCTGCCAGAGGGATGTCTCACTGCCAGCTTAGGCCCGATCCCCCGGGGAGCAGGCCTAAGCCAGCAGGTGGACATCCCCTGAAGGGTCCTAGACTGCGAGAGGGCACAGGCCAGGCTGAGGGACTTTCCCGGGTACACAAATTTTTGTGCACCGGGCCTCTAGTATATTAAAATTAACTAAAATAAAGTCAATTGCATAAATATAAGAACTAATACCAGAAAACTCTTAGAATAAAACCCAAGGGTAAATCTTTATGAACTTGGATTTGGCAGTGGATTTTGTGATAAGACACTAAAAGTATGTGTAGCAAAAAAGAAAAGATAGGTAAACTGGACTTCAAAATTAAAAACCTTTGTGTCAAAGGACATGATTAAGAGTGTTAAATGACAAGTTACAGAATGGAAGAAAATATTTGCAAATCATATATCTGATAAGGATTTAATATCTAGAATATATAAAGAACTCCTACAACTCAACAGAAAGATAACCCAATGTTGAAAAGATAGTCCTTTCTCTGTTGAATGGTCTTCCACACACTTGTCAGAAATTGTGACCATACGTGTGGGGCACATGCCCCGGTTGAATGCTCAGTCCCCAATGGGGGCATGCAGGAGGCAGCTGATTGATGATTCTTCCTCATCATTGATGTTTCTATCTCTTTCTTCCTCTCTGAAATCAATAAAAGTATTAAAAAATAAAAAATTGTGACCATACATGAAGCAGTTTATTTTTGCTCTATTCTATTCTAGTATATTTTTCTGTCTTTATGCTTGTATCATACTGTTGTTGTTAATCAATCCTTTTAAAAAATCTTTATTGTTGAAATTATTATAGATGTCCCTCTTTTTTTCCCTCATAGCTCCCCTCCACCCAGTTCCCGCCCTGCCCCAGGACTTCACCACCCTATTTTCTGTGTACATAGGTAATGCATACATGCTTATAAGATCTTTGTTTAATCTCTTCCTCTCCTCTCACCTCCCCTTCCCTCTGAGAATCGTCAGTCTGTTCATTTCCATGCCCCCAATTCTGTTTTATTCACCAGTTTATTCTGTTCATTAGATTTCTTATTTGTTTGATTTTTAGATTCAATTGTTGATAGATGTATTTGTTGCTATTTTGTTACTCATATTTTTTATTGTTTTCTTTTTCTTCTTCTTCCTCTTCTTAAAGAATACCCTCAGCATTTCATATAATACTGGTTTGGTGGTGATGAACTTCTTTAGCTTTTTCTTGTCTGTGAAGCTCTTTATCTGACCTTCAATTCTAAATCATAGCTTTGCTGGGTAGAGTAATCTTGGCTGTATGTCCTTGCTGGTCATCACTTTGAATATTTTTTGCCACTCCCTTCGGGCCTGCATAGTTTCAGTTGAGAAATTAGCTGACAGTCGTATGGGTACTCTCTTGTAGGTAACTAAGTGCTTTTCTCTTTCTGCTTTTAAGATTCTCTCTTTGTCTTTAGCTCTTTGGCATTTTAATTATCATGTGTCTTGATGTGGTCCTCTTTGGGTTCCTCTTGTTTGGGGTTCTCTGTGCTTCCTGAACTTGTAAGTCTATTTGTTTCAACAGATAGAGGAAGTTTTCTGTTATTATTTCTTCAAATCGGTTTTCAATATTTTGCTCGCTCTCTCTTCTTCCGGAAATCCCAAAATTCAGATGTTGGTATGCTTGAAATTGTTCCAGAGGCTCCTTACACTATCTTCATATTTTTGGATTATTTTTTCTTTTGGCTATTCTGGTTGGGTGTTTTTTGCTTCCTCATATTTCAAATGATTGACTTGATTCTCGGGATCCTCTAGTCTACTGTTAAATCCCTGTATATTATTCTTTAT
>NW_005359225.1:686762-689367 GCF_000412655.1 Myotis brandtii
CTTGGAGGTTTCTAGAAGATTCTTGAGTAACCTTATAACCATGGTTTTGAACTCTATATCTAGTAGTTTGCTTTCTTCTGTTCTTTCATTTGTGACATGTTTCTTTGTCTCCACATTTTGGCTGCTTCTCTGTGTTTGTTTCTATGTATTGGGTAGAGCTGCTAAGTCTCCTTGAGTTGAGAGAGTGGCCTTATGTAGTAGGTGTCCTATATGGCCCAGTGGCTCAGCCTCCCCAGTAACCTGAGGTGGACACTCTAGGTGCACCCTTTGTGGGCTGTGTGCAGTCTTGTTGTAGTTGAGCTTGATTGCTGGTGTCACTGGGAGGAATTGACCACCAGGCCAATTGGCTGTGGGGACCAGCTGCGACTACAGTGGGAGAGCTGCTGTGCAGGAGATACCCTTATGGAGCAGTACTTGCTTCAGTAGGGCTTTAGTACTCACTGAGTCTGTCCCTTGAGTGTGTCGTTTATGGATGTGTAGAGTTATAATCTTATATGGTCTGACACTGACCACTGGATACACTGGCTCTTGGGTCTCCAGGAAGGTATAAAGTCAGCCACTGCCTGGGGCCACCCAGCAGGAGCTAGAAAGATCTGAAGATTCCTCCTCTTTGTATGGGTTTTGGCAGCACCCAAATGAGGCCCAGCTGTGAAGCAAGGCAGGCTGGTGCTGGTGCTGGATCTTGGGACTTTTATTGATAGGTTTGGGGCTCCCTGACTCAGCTGCAATTTGTTTGACAGGTTTTAGCCTGAGCAAGGACAGGCCATTCATATGCAAAAGCCACTGCAAGCAGCTTGGGTGGTGTTGTAAATTGGATGGGGTGAGGTGTCAGGGAATCACCAGGGTGGAGCAAACAGAAATGGCTGCCAGTCAGCCCTGCAACTGGGAAGGTCCCAAAATAGGAACAATGACTACTGCAAGCACCTCCATCTGGGAGAAAGCTGCCCCCAAGTTCCTGCCTCAATGTCAGACAGTCCAGTTTCTCCTCATATGTGTCTGGACCCTCTCCTCCCCCAGCTTCGCCCAGCACTGGAGCTCAGAGGAAGCAGGAGCTTGTAAGTTCAGTTTGTGTGCTGGCCTTTTAAGAGCAGCTGGGTCTCCAGCAGCCTCTGTGTCACTAAGCCCCAGTCCGCACTGGTTTTTACAGCCCATAGTTCTTACTGCCCATAGGGACTTCTTTTCTCAGCTCTGTGACCCTGGGCTGGGCATCTAGTAGGGGGCTGGACCCCTTGCTCCTCCAGGCAGCCTCCGCAAAGACGATCTCCCTCCTGACTAAAAAAGTGGCACTGGTGGGTGCCAGCCCAGCCCATTCTGCACCTCCGCACCTCTTCTCACTCTCAGTGTGCTTTCTTCTTTACTTCTCTAGTTGTAGGACTTCCATTCAGTCAGCTTTCTGGCGGTTCTGGATGATGGTTGTTCTGTATTTTAGTAGTCATATTGATGTGGTCGTGGGAGGCAGCGGGTATAGGCGTTTGCCTATGCCATCATCTTCCATAGTGTTTTGATTACTGTAACTTTGTAAGTTTTGAAGTTAGGAAATGTGAGTACTCCAGTTTTGTTCTCTTTTTAAAGATTGTTTTGGATATTCAGGATCCCTTGAGAATCTATATGAATTTTAGAATGGGTTTTGTTCTATTTCTTTTCTTTTATTTTCTTTTTATTTTTTTAAAATATATTTTATTGATCTTTTTACAGAGAGGAAGGGAGAGGGATAGAGAGTTAGAAACATCGATGAGAGAGAAACATCGATCAGCTGCCTCCTGCACACTCCCCACTGGGGATGTGCCCACAACCAAGGTACATGCCCTTGACCGGAATCGAACCTGGGACCCTTTAGTCCGCAGGCCGATGCTCTATCCGCTGAGCCAAACCGGTTAGGGACTGTTCTATTTCTTAAAAAGAAACATCATTGGCATTTTGATAGTGATTGCATTGAATTGGTAGACTGCTTTGGGTAGTACCAATATCTTAATAATGTTAAGTCTTCCAATACATGAAGATGAGATGTGTTCCAATTTTTTAAAAAAATATTTTTATTGATTTCAGAGAGGAAGGGAGGGAGAGAGAGATGGAAACATCAATGATGAGAGAGAATCATTGATTAGCTGCCTCCTGCATGTCCCCTACTGAAGATTGAGCCTGCACCCCGGGCATGTGCCCTTGACTAGAATTGAACCTGGGACCCTTCAGTCCACAGGCTGATGTTCTATTTACTGAGCCAAACCAGCTAGGGCAAGACGAGTTCCAATTTTTAAATTTCTCTCAGCAGTGTTTTTTAAATTGCACATCCTTGGTTAAGTTTTTTTCTAAGTATATTATTCTTCTTGATGCTTTTGTAAATGGAATTATCTTTGCAATTTCCTTTCAGATTGTTCATCATCTATAATAATAAAAGCATAATATGCTAATTAGACCAGACAGCCGAATGACCTTCCAGATGTCATTCTGGACGTCCTTCCAGATGAAGCCGCAATGGTGGGGGCCAAGGCAAAGGCAGTTAGGGGAGATCAGGCAGGCAGGCAGAGGCAGTTAGGGGCGATCAGGCAGGCAGGCAGGGAGGTTAAGGGTGATCAGGCAGGCAGGCAGAGGCAGTTAGGGGCGATCA
>NW_005359225.1:689444-697354 GCF_000412655.1 Myotis brandtii
TAGGAGGAGCCAGCAGCGGATTGCGAGAGGAATGTCCGAGGCAGTTGGAGGGTGCAGGCTGGTCCGAGAGGGTGCAGGCTGGGTTGAGGGGAACCCCCCCTGCACTAATTTTGTGCACCAGGCCTCTAGTTACTGTATAGAAATGCAACTGATATTTGTGTTTTGACTTTGTATCCTGCTAGTTTGCTGAATTCATTTATTAGTTCTGTTTTTTTTTATGGGAATATTTACGGTTTTCTACATATGATTTTATCATCTGAAAACAGGTAATTTTATTTCTTCCTAATTTTTATGCCATCCATTTCTCTGTGTTGCTTATTTGCTCTGGCTAGAACTTCCAGTACTGCTGTGAAAAGAGGAAAAAGTAGACCTTGCCTTATTTCTTGCCTTGCCTTGCTTTGTTCCTAGTGGAAAAGTTTTCAGTTTTTCACTGTTGGAATATGATGTTCACTGTAGGTTTTCTTATGTCTGTTGTTATGTTGGGATGTTTTCTTCTATTCCTACATTATTAAGTGGTATTATAAAAGGGTGTTGAATTTTATTAAATGCTTTTTCTGTGACAATTGAAATTATTATGTGTTTTTTTCCATTCATTCTGTTAATATGATGTATTGCATTGATAGATTTTGTTATGTTGAACCATCCTTTCATTTTAGGAATAAATTGTTTTTGGCCATATTTTATAATTTTTTTAATACACCGCAGAATTCTGCTTTCTAGTATTTTGTTAAGGATTTTTGCATCAGTGTTCATAAGGGATGTTGTTCTATAGTTTTATTTTTTTTTAAAGTTGATTTTAGAGAGAGAGGAAGGGAGAGGGCTAGAGAGATAGAGAGATAGAAACATCAATGATGAGAGAGAATCACTGATCGACTGCCTCCTGCATGCCCCCTACTGGGGTTTGAGCCTGTAACTCGGACATGTGCCCCTGACCAGGAATCAAACCAGTGACCTCTTGGTTCATGGGTCAACACTCAACCACTGAGCAACACTGCCGGGCTGAGTTTTATTTTCTTCTAGGGTGTTTGTTTGGCTTTGGTGTCGGTGTATTCCTTAGACTGTTTTATATGATCTTTTATATTTCTGTTCCTTAGACTCAATAACTTCTATTGTCATACCTTGTAAGTCACTGATTCTTTCTTCTGCCTGCTTAAATCTTCCTTTGAATCTCTTTAGTCAGTTTTTCATTTCAGATATTGTACATTTTGGCTCCAAAATTATTTTTTGTTTCTTTTAGATTTTTAATTGTTTTATTAATATTGTTCTTTCATTCATACATTGTTTTCTTGACTTTATCTACATGTTTCTTTACTTATTTGAGTATCTTGAAGACAGTTTTTTAAAAGTCTTTGTCTAGTATATTTGCCATCAGCTCTTTTTCAGAGACAGTTTTTGTTGATTTATTTTTTTCCTTTAAATGGGCCATGCTTTTCTGTTTCTTTATATGCCTTGTGATATTTTTGATGATTTTTTTTGGTTGAAAAATGGACATTTGAATTTAATAAAGTAGTAACACTGGAAATCAGATTCTCCTCCTTCCTAAGGATTTACTGCATTTAAAATAATTTTATTATAATTTGTTTAGGATGTCTCTGTGCCATGGGTTAACCTGAGGTGCAAACTTCAGGTATTTTCAGATTTTTCTGATCCCTTTCTTGGGCATACCAGTCACATTCTAATTTCCCTATATATGCAGCTGTTTTATACAGTCACTTTGTAAATTTTTCATATATTCACTTGTTTTAAAATGATTGTCTTTAATGTCTGTCTTTCAAAAGGAGAAAAATGAAGAGTAGTAAAAAGGGTGCTGGATTTTCTTTTTAAGTAAACATTTTTTTGAAATATATTTTATTGATTTTTTACAGAGAGGAAGGGAGAGGGACAGAGAGTTAGAAACATCGATGAGAGAGAAAGATCGATCAGCTGCCTCCTGCACACCCCCCACCGGGGATGTGCCCGCAACCAAGGTACATGCCCTTGACTGGAATCGAACCTGGGACCCCCCCAGTCCGCAGGCCGACACTCTATGCACTGAGCCAAACCCGTCAGGGCAGGGGGGCTGGATTTTTAAATCCTCTGAAAGTCACTTCAAGCAGAGTGGGAGGGCTTTGCAACAGTGGGGGGAGCTGCAACAATGGTTGCCCACCTCTCTGTCTGCCCGTCAGTGACAAAAAGCAGCAGCCAGCAACCAGAGCATAAACCCTCATAGTTGCAGTACAGGGTCCTTTTCACTACCCCGGTTCTCACCAGCTGCTGTGCAAGCTATTCCAGGAACCTGTACACAGTTGCTATCGATATGGCTCTTAGTGGGGGATGGATAGCTGCTACAGGGCTGAGAGCTGAAATGGAGTAAAATTAACCCCAGTTTATATCCAGGCTTTTTCCTGCGAATTGCATATTTCCCTAGATCAGTGGTTGGCAAACTCATTAGTCAACAGAGCCAAATATCAACAGTACAATGATTGAAATTTCTTTTGAGAGCCAAATTTTTTAAACTTAAACTATATAGGTAGGTACATTGTTATTAACTTAATTAGGGTACTCCTAAGCTGGCCTTTGCTAAAAACGTCCTCAATTTGAGGGGTCGACCTCAGCGAACATACCCCCACTTCTAACGCCACTTCTTCAAAATAGACTTGCCCAGGCCGAAAACCGACTTCTGCGCATGGGCCACGAAGTTTCAATTGCACTGTACGTGCACGCCTGCACGTGGTATTTTGTGGAAGAGCCACACTCAAGAGGCCAAAGAGCTGCATGTGGCTCTTTGGGCCGCGGTTTGCCGACCACTGCCCTAGATCAATCAAGAGATCTCCTTCTCTCTGTCTTTCTCAAGCTCCAACCTCTATAGCCGGGGTCCTCAAACTTTTTAAACAGGGGGCCAGTTCACTGTCCCTCAGACCGTTGGAGGGCCGGACTTTAGTTTAAAAAAAAAACTATGAACAAATTCCTATGCACACTGCACATATCTTATTTTGAAGTAAAAAAACAAAACGAGAACATATACAATATTTGTATTTGCATGTGGCCCGTGGGCCGTAGTTTGAGGACTCCTGCTCTATAGGACTCTAGCCCATAAATTCTAGATGTCTTGACCTCTCCTTAATCTGATCTTTTTCTCCTCATTTCAGCACAATAGCTGGGTCCC
Source organism: Myotis brandtii (assembly GCF_000412655.1). Classification (NCBI taxonomy): domain Eukaryota; kingdom Metazoa; phylum Chordata; class Mammalia; order Chiroptera; family Vespertilionidae; genus Myotis; species Myotis brandtii. The sequence goes on from NW_005359225.1 coordinate 692,590, forward strand.
TTTTAGGTTCCCCCGTCCTGTATTCCACAATCCTGTATTCACCTGCAAGAAGGAAGCTTAGATAATGGTAGAGCTTATTTCATTTATTTGTCTTTTCTGAAATCATCATACTGTACTCCATTGGCTGAAAAAGTTATTTCCTTCATTTCATCCAATTTTGTAGGTGTTAATGGGCAGGAAGCTAAGTCTCAACCCTGTTTCACCCTCATGGCCATTACAGGGTTCTTTTCATAGGTATTTTAATGGGAAAGGAAGATAGATTTTCATAAAGGCAGAGATTCTTCAAGGCAAATAGCAGATAAGAGAACCAGGATGTTTTTCTAATGATACTACCTGATGTGAAGGATGTAGGCCAGAAATACTCAGGGCAAGTGCCTAGCTGGGGAATGGGTCAGAAAAACACAGGAAGATTGTGTGGATGCATGCTTAGCATAATTTTGGGACCTTAGGGCCTTGCCCTAGCACCACCCCATTCACTCTCAGTCACTACTGTACCTGCTGTTTTCCTGATGCCAGAAAACACCTGGATAGGGAAGCTACTCTTTCACCATCACTGATATGATATACCACAAAAGATTGAACCCTAGGGCTGAAAAATATGGACATCAAATGACTAGCAAGTAAGCCTTTGATGAGATCTGGGAGGGAGTAAGGAACCCTAGTGAAACTTGTGACCTTGATGGGCTTCTGAGAACTCTATGTGCCAAGGTGGCTGAGTTCAGCCTATCCATCCCTTCCCCTCTTTCCCCCCTCTGCCTGCAGTATTGATGAGGTGCCTTTTCTCATGCATGACCATAACCTGAGAAGAACAACCAATATCAGGGAGGTCAAGCCAAACGAATCCTATACAGCAACATCCTTCTTCTATTGGAAATTCCTGTCAACTCTGAATGCTGGCGAATGGTTTGTAGATCCATGGGTAAGACATTCCCCAGCTTAACAATCCTGCATTGATTTCCTCTCCTGTACAAGGTCATGTGCTGCTCCTGGACAAAAAGGCTTTAGATGAAGATAGTCAAGCGTACACATACTTTCATTCCAGTTGGTAGCAGGATTATAGCATTGGCTTTTCTAGTAATGCTGTCAATCTAATTACTGCTTTCTACAGTCTCTGGAAATTCTGAAGACAAATTTGTGAACTTACTATTGTTATTTAATTTCCTTTTATCCAAGCACTTCATAAACTTTTACAGTACATGACATTTTCCTAGGCATTTTGAGTAGCTCATACTCATAAATGAGGCTGACTAGGAAACATGTTTATTCTTGATTTCATCTTCTTATTATTCAACAAATATTTATTGAGTACCTATTGGGTACTATATAGGTGGAATACAATGGTGAATAAACACACATAGTCTTAATGGAGTTCACATGTCAGTATAAGAAACAGGTCATTACAATACATTGTGATAAGTGCTAAACTAGAGTTAACTTCAGGTTGCTCAGAAGCACAAAGAACAATTCCTAACTCAGTCTGATGCATGGTTTGGGGATTCTGGAAGGAGGAGATGTATAGGCTAATAAAAGTGTGGTAAAATATAAAGCATGTGTTGTGTGTAGTGTAATTTTGAGGTAAGAGTGAATGTTTCTACCTGAGATAGATGGAGAATACTTTATGGAAAAATATCATTTTAGCTGAGGGAAGATCATTACTATGGGCAGGGATGGTGGTGTGTTTCAGAGATTAATAGTATACTCGAGCCAGAGGAAGTGTGTGTGTGTGTGTGTGTGTGTGTGTGTGTGTAAGAAAGAGAGGAAGGGAATAATGGAGGGAAGGCGAGAGAGAAAGGTATGGATGTAGGTGGGAGATAGATTGGGAGAATAATCTGGGAAAACATGTTGAGAGGAAATTATAGCAATGCTTAAATAATAAGTTAAAGATTTTTTTTGAAAAATTTAAAGTAAGTAAAATAAAATGTCAGATTTGCATTTGATAAAAGTCAAGACTGCCTTCTCAAGATAGATTAAAGAAAACAAAACAACTTGCATTTTTCAGCTTATTATATGTGCAGGGGAATCCATGTGACTGAGGTTTTAGCAATCAGATACACTAACTTGAGATTTTGACTTTGAAAATAAACCTCAGAGCAGGACAGACAGCAGCAGGCTGTATATCGCTAGCACCAGTGGCAGCAGAGCACATGCTCTAGGGATCCACTGTGGAAATAGTCCTCTTATCAGGTAATTATGTAATTGGGAAAATAAATATTAAGATATTTTTGATTATGCACTAAGGATGAAATGGAATTTTATTTATATTTGGTGTTCATCCTGAGGACTTATTTGATCCTTTTTCATGTAAAAAATAGTGAAAAGTAAAGAACTATGTAAGGAAGGACTTACTCACTTCAGGTTCATTCTTTTAATGAATGGATAGTTGCAAGTAAATTTGTAATTATTGTATCGCCTCAGAAAACGTGTTCTCATAGGAGTACCTGGCCTATAAGTGCTGATTCATATGTGAAAATAATGGGATCACTTTGATATTCCAGGTGTCTGTGGTATGCAGGCTCCTTATATGTTTCATCATACATGAATAAATAGACACATACAAACTAGAGATGCTCCATTAGAATGTATATGTTGGATTGGTTAGCCATAGTTAATGCTTTGGCAAATGTGTGTTCCAGATGAAAAGGCTGTTATATCTGATGTATAATGTGTGGCTCATAAAAATTACTTATTGTAAGTGGTAGGGCTGGATATTTTACTCTAATAAGATTGGGTGTTTTTTTTAAAAAAATAGGATTAATACCTTTATTTTAGCATACTTAGTCAGTAGGCTTGCAGTGTTTAGTTATGCTATTACTGTGGCTACTGAGGACTGTCCTGAAACCTGGGGTTCCAATATGGTTATTTAACCTTCACCCAAGGATATGTTGATTTTTAGAGACTGAGGAAGAGAGAAACATTGATGTGAGAGAGAAACATTGATTTGTTGCCTCCCGTATGCACCCTCACTGGGGATCAAGCCCATAACCCTAGGTATGTGCCCTGAAAACCTGCAACCTTTTGGTGTACTGGTTGACGCTCCAGCCAACTGGGCCATTCCAGCCAGCGCCAAATGTGGTTATTTAAACTTTATTTTTGGGTTTGATTGTGGAGATTTCTTTGCTTGCACACTCTGTGCCCAGAGGTGGTTGAAGTGATCTGAGCATATATTTTAAAATATTTGGCTGTTTGGATAATTTTTCATAACAAAGAAATTGTTGTTGTTTTGTGAAGATTATTCTTGTCCTTCTTCATTGGATAGGTATACTTATGGATTGATGATGGTGATAAGTTAATAATTATTTTTTAGTATATTTATTATTCTTGACATTACTTATGAAAATTAAGCAGTTTATTTGATCAGTAATAAAAATAGATACAGAAGTTCTGGGCATTGTTTCTGGAGGTTTAGCAGAGTTACTGTTTCTCTAGCAAAACCAACATTTCTGTGGAGCTTTTTTATATATTTTTGGGAAAATATAATTCTCATGCCTACAAATAGTGAGCATGAGACCAAGTTTTATTTAACACATTGATAAGGGAACAAGCAGGATGACTAAATCCCCACTCAAAAGAGAAGTGAGAAACCAACATACATACCAGTATAGTCAGTGCAACAAAGAACTGTTGAAATTAGATTGCTAAATTAGATACAAACCTAGAATATGAAGTTGGTTAATATGCTGTGTGACAATGAAACCATACCTTTGGAGTTAACTTCTCTACTAGACAAAAATAATTTGTATCTCCACTGGACAAAAGTCATTTCCATTTTTATAAGTTTTCTCCAAGTTGACACCTAACTTTATGTTCTGGCCCTAATCAATACTAAATAATAATTTAAACAAAGGTACATTTTTCTAAGGGTCAGATGACCTTTAGGTAGGCTTGTTTAAGAATGTGCTGAGCAGTGGCTAGAGTGTTGGCCCACACAACTTTATAACCAGTGTTTTGAATTCTACATCTATAGATTGCTTGCCTCGGTTTCATTTAGTTTCTTTTCTGGAGTTTTTTTCCTGCTCTTTTTAATTTAAGTCATTTTTCTTTGTCTCCTCATGTTGGCTGCCTTCCTATGTTTGTTTCTATGTATTAGGTAGAGCTGCTGCGTCCCCCAGATTTGGTAGAGTGGCCTTATGTAGTATGTGGTTTATAGGGCCTAGTGGCACAGTCTTTATAGGGCCTAGTGGCACAGCAAAAGAAACCAACAACAAAACAAAAAGGCAACCAACCGAATTGAAGAAGATATTTGCAAATAATACCTTTGATAAGGGGCTAATATCCAAAATATACAAAAAACCCATATAACGCAACAACAAAAAATCAAATTAAAAAATGACAGAGGACCTGAACAGACACTTCTCCAAGGAAGACATACAAATGACCAAAAGATATATGAAAAGATGCTCGTCTTCATTAGCTATTAGAAAAATGAAAGTTAAAATCACAACTGTTAGGATGGCTATTATCAACAAGACAAGAAATAAGTGTTGCAGAGGTGGTAGAGAAAAACAGAACAGTTATATACTGCTGGTGGGAGTGTAAATTGGTACAGCCACTATGGAAAATAGTATGGGATTCCTCAAAAATTTAAGACTAGAGCTACCACATGACCCTTCTTTTGCATATCTACCTGAAAAATTTGAAAATGTCTACACTAATAAAAGAGAAACATGCAAATTAACCATCACTCCGCTACTCCGCTACACCCACCAGGCAATCAGGAGCGAGTATGCAAATTAACCCAACTAAGATGGCGGTGGCCATGGAGCTG
>NW_005359225.1:697732-699040 GCF_000412655.1 Myotis brandtii
GGGGGGCGGGGCTGTTGGGGGTAAGCAGACCAGCAGGGGAGCCAGTTGGGGGCGAGCAGGCCATCAGTAGGGGTCATTTGGAGGTGATCAGGACAGTGGAGGGGGGCAATTTGGAGTGAGCAGGCCAGCCAGGGGGGCAGTTGGGGGCAAGCAGGCCAGTGGGGAGGGAAGGTAGGGGCAAGCAGGCCAGCAGGGGGGGCAGTTGGGGGTGAGCAGGTTTTGGGGGCAAGCAGGCGGTAGGCAGAGTGGTTAGGGGCAATCAGGCAGGCAGGCAGGTGAGTGGTTAGGAGCCAGCAGTCCCGGATTGTGAGAGGGATGTCTGACTGCCAGTTTAGGCCCGATCCCTGTAAACTGGCAGTAAGACATCCTTTGAAGGATACCAGATTGGAGAGGGTGCAGGCTGGGCTGAGGGACAACCCCCCCCCCCCCGTGCATGAATTTTGAATTTCGTGCACCGGGCCACTAGTTTATTCATAAAAATGTATGTATCCCTATGTTCATTGCAATGTTATTCACAGTGGTCAAAACATGGAAGCAAACTAAGTATCCTTCAATGGATGATTGGATAAAGAAGATGTGGTACATATATACAATGGAATACTACTCATCCATAAGAAAAGATGAAATAGTGTCATTTGTGACAACATGATGGATCTTGAGACTATCCTGCTAAGTGAAATAAGTCAGACGAAATAGTTAAGAACCATATGATTTCACTCATCCTATCTAATAATAGACAAACATGGTAATTAACCGTACATCCGACACGCTTCCCATTGGCTAATCAGGGCGATATGCAAATTAGCTGCCAACCAAGATGGCGGCCGGCAGCCAGGCAGCTGAAGTGAACAGGAGGCTTGCTTGCTCCAGTGAAGGAGGAAGCCAAGGTTCCCCGCTGCTGGGCTCTGAGCTTGCACTCTAAGAAACAATGTTGCAATTATAGAAGCTAAACAAACCCCATGCTTTCAGCCAGCTGGCCTAGTTGGAGTTGCAACAGTGTTTCAATTATAGAAGCCAAACAAACCAGATACCTGTTTTCAGCAGCCGAGGCCTCAGAGCTGGAGCCGAGCCTCAGAGGTAAAGCCAGCTCTCAGTTCCAGTGACAGCCATAGAAGGTAAATAAATCCCAGAATTAAAAAAAAAAAGAAAAAAAGGAGAGGTTGGGAGCTTCAGTCACCCGCCAGCCTGAAAACGGCCCTCAGCCCCTCACCCAGACTGGCAGGCACTCCAGTGGGGACCCACACCCTGAAGGGGGTGTGACCAGCTGCAAACAGCCATCATCCCCTCATCCAGGCTGGCCAGGCACCC
>NW_005359225.1:700133-711337 GCF_000412655.1 Myotis brandtii
CCCACCCCCAATTGGCTCCCCCACCCTAATTGGGGGTGGAGCCAGCCGGCTAACTGCCTGCGTGCCCTTGCCCTCCACCGGCCCCACTCTGGATTGGCCCCCATTGGGGCGTGCTGGCTGGACCCCACCTGTGTATGAATTCATGCACTGGGCCTCTAGTGTGGGATATAAACAGAAAGTAACAAACAGACAAAAAAACTAATAGACACAGACAACAGTACTGTGGTTACCAGAGGGAAAGAGGAGCAGGGTTGGTAGAAGTTAAAGGGGGTCAAATATATGGTGACGGAAGGAGACTTTACTTTTGGATGGTGAATATACAGTGCAACATACAGATTATGTATTATAGTTTTGTACACTTGAAACCTATATAATCTTATTAATCGTCACTCAATAAATTTAATGAAAATTTTATAAAGATCTGTTTAAGTCAAAAGGAGTTAGTATGTGCCTTCAGTAAATTCCTGAAGCATAACTTCCCACGTAAATTGTTGCTTTTTCTCTAGAAACAGTGTCAACAGAATATGATGTCAATTATTCTGCCTCTTTTTCCCTCAGAGATTCTGGTACTATGGCTAATAATTTGTCATGTTTTGAATTAATATACTAATATTTATAGTGATAATTTGATAATCTGCAGCAGAATTTTCTGTGACTCCTGAAAATAATTTAGATGTAGTACATTTATCTTGGTGGTGCTTTTTTATTTTTATTTTTTAACTCTTCACTGTTGAAAGTATTACAAGTATTGTTCCTGTTCTTAGGGGAAATGGTCCTTCTTTTTCCCCCATTAACCTCTTCCAGCTTGCTACGATCCCACCACCCCCAATCAGGCCCTCACCACCCCATTGTCTGTGTCCACTGGTTATGCATATATGCATGCAAGTTCATTGATTGATTTCTTCCCACCCAGCATCCCCTGCCTCCCCTCTAGGGTTCTACAGTGTTCATGGCTCTATGACTCTCGGTCTATTTTTGATCATCAGTTTATTTCGTTCATTAGATTCCACATATGAGTGAGATCATGTGATACTTAATCTTTCTCTGATTGGCTTATTTTGTTCAGCATAATACTCTCCTGGTCCATCCATGCTGTTGCAAATGGTAAGAGTTCTTTCTTTTTTATTGCCACGTAGTATTCCATTGTGTAAATGTACCATAGCTTTTTTATCCACTCATCTGCTGATGGACACTTAGTCTGTTTCCAAGTCTTAGCTATTGTAAATTGTGCTGCTATGAACATAGGGGTTCATATATTCTTTCTGATGAGTGTTTCAGGTTTCTTAGGATATATTCCTAGAAGAGGGATGACTGGGTCAAATGGGAGTTCCATTTTTATTTCCTTGAGGAAACGCCATACTGTTTTCCACAGTGGCTGCACCAGTCTGCATTCCCAGCAGCAGTGTACTAGGGTTCCCTCTTCTCCACAACCTCACCAACACTTGGTTGATTTGTTGATTATAGCCTTTCTGACAGGTGTGAGGTGATATCTCATTGTCATTTTGATTTGCATCTCTCGGATAATTAGTGACTCTGAGCATTTTTTCATGACTCTTGGCTTTCTATATGTCCACTTTGGAAAGGTGTCTATTTAGGTCCTTTGCCCATTTTAAAATTGGATTGTTTGTCTTCCTTTTGTTAAGTTGTATGAGTTCCCTCTATATTTTGGAGATTAAACCCTTATCAGATGTATCATTGGCAAATATGTTCTCCATTGTAGGGGGATTCTTGTTATTTTGATGATGGTTTCTTTTGCCATGCAGAAGCTTTTTATTTTCATGTAGTCTCATTTGTTTATTTTCATCTTAGTTTCCATTGTCCTAGGAGATGTATGGGTAAATATATTGCTACGAGAGATGCCTGAGATTTTGGTGGCTATGGTTTCTTCTAGTACTTTTATGGTTTCACATCTTACATTTAAGTCTTTTATCCATTTTCAGTTTATTCTTGTGTATGATGTAAGTTGGTGGTCTAGTTTCATTTTTTGCATGTACCTGTTCAGTTTTCCCAACACCATTTATTGAAGAGACTGTCTCTGCTCCAGTGTATGCTCTTGCCTTCTTTGTCAAATATTAATTGAGCATAGTGGCTTGGGTTGATTTCTGGGTTCTCTGTTCTGTTCCATTGATCTATATGCTTGTTCTTGTGCCAGTACCAGGCTGTTTTGAGTACAGTGGCTTTGTAGTATAACTTGATATCTGGTATTGTGATTCTTCCAACTTTGTTCTTCTTTCTAAAGATTGCTGTGGCTATTCAGAGTCCTTTTCGGTTCCATATAAAGTTTTGGAGAGTTTGTTCTAGGTCTGTGAAATATGTCATTGGTATTTTAATAGGGGTTGCATTGAATCTATAGATTGCTTTGGGTAGTATGGGCATTTTAATGATGTTGATTCTACCAATCCATGAACATGGTATATTCTTCTACTTGCTTATATCTTCCTCTATCTTTTTTTCCCAATGTCCTGTAGTTTTCAAGGCCTTTTACCTCCTTGTTAGGTTTATTCCTAAGTATCCTATTTTGTTGTTGTTGCAATGGTAAATGGGATTATTATCTTTTTTTTTCTTCGTTTTCTGAGAGTTCATTATTGATATATAAAAATGTCATTGATTTCTGGATGTTAATTTTGTATCATGCTATCTTGCCAAATTTATTTATTAAACCTAATAGTTGTTTCGGTGGAGTTTTAGTGTTTTCTATTTAAAATATTACGTTTTATTTCCAATTTAGATGATTTTCATTTCTTCTTGTCTGATTGCTGTGGCTATGACTTCCAATACTATGCTGAATAAGAGTGGGGAAAGAGGCCATCCCGGTCTTGTTCCTGATCTTAAGGAAAGTGCTTTTAGTTTTTCCTCATTCAGTATGATATTGACTGGAGGTGTATGTTGAAGTATGATCCCTCTGTTCCCACTTTTTTGAGAGTTTTTATCATAAATGAGCACTAGATTTTTTTAATGCTTTTTCTATGTCTATTGATGTGATTATGTGATTTGTATCCTTTATTTTGTTTACGTGATGTTTTATGTTTATTGATTTACAAATATTGAACCAACCTTGCATCCCAGGCATAAATCCCACTTGGTCATGGTGTGTGTGTGATCTTTTTAATGTATTGCTGGATCTAATTTGCTAATATTTTGTTGAGGATTTTAACATCTGTGTTCATCAAAGATATTGGTGTATAATTTTCTTTCTTTGCAGTGTCTTTATCTGGTGTTGGCATTCGGATCATGTTGGCCTCATAAAAAAAACTTGAAAGCCTTCCGTCCTCTTGAAATGTTTGGAATAGTTTGACGTGGATAGTTGTTAATTCTTTGAAAGTTTGGTAAAATTTGCCTGGGAAGCAATCTGATCCAGGACTTTTGTTTGCTGGCAGTTTTTTGACCACTGCTTTAATTTCATTAGCTGTTACTGGCCTATTCAGGTTTTCTGATTCTTCCTGTTTCAGTTTTGAAAGATTGTATGTTTCTTGGAATTTGGCTGTTGTGCCCAGGTTGTTGGCTTACAGTTGTTCCAAGTAGTTTCTTATACTCCTTTTGTCCCAATTAATTAATTATCTACCTAGATCAGTGGTACTCAAACTACGGCCCGCGGGCCACATGCAAATACAAATATTGTATTTGTTCCCGTTTTGTTTTTTTACTTCAAAATAAGATATGTGCAGTGTGCATAGGAATTTGTTCATAGTTTTTTTTTAAACTATAGTCCGGCCCTCCAACGGTCTGAGGGACAGTGAACTGCCCCCCTGTTTAAAAAGTTTGAGGACCCCTCCTCTAAAAGGACAGTGATGTCAGTGACGCACAAGCCTACAACTGTGAGGTAAATTCAAGAAGAGAAGTCAGTACCGGCCGGTGTGGCTCAGTGGTTGAGCATTGACCTATGAACGAGGAGGTGAGGGTTCGATTCCTGGTCAGGGCACAGGTTGAGGGCCCAGGTTGAGGGCTGGATCCCCAGTATAGAGGGCGTGCAGGAGGCAGCTGATCAGATTCTCTTTCGTCATTGATGTTTCTCTCCCTCTCCCTTCCTCTCTGAAATCAATAAAATATATTTAAAAAAGAAGAGAAGCTGGGCCCTTGCACACATCCGGACCCTGCCCCTCCCTCGCAGGGGCGGGATTTGCTCCTACCCCTCAGAGAGCTGCCATTCCTGGTTAGACCACAGCAACCGTCCATTCCCGAGCTTTGCACGAGTGAGAATATAAAGGTTTCTTAATTCATTTATTAAATCAAGTAGTTTTTTGATGGAGTCTTTAGGGTTTTCTATGTACAGTATTATGTCATCTGCTAATAATGAGAGTTTTATTTTCTCCTTTCCAGTTTGGATTTTTTTTATTTCTTCATCTTGTCTGATCACTGTGGTCAGGACTTCCAGAACTATGTTGAACAAGAGTGGTGAAAGAGGGCATCTCTGTCTTGTCCTTGTTCTTAGGGGAAATGGTTTTAGTTTTCGCCCATTGAGTATGATGTTGGCTGTAGGTTTGTCATATATGGCCTTTACTATGTTGAGATATGTTCCCTCTATTCCCAAAAAAGGGTGTTAGATTTTATCTAAAGCTTTTTCCACATCGATTGATATGATCATGTGATTTTTGTCTTGCAATCTGTTTATGTGCTGTATCACATTTATTGATTTGCGAATATTGTACCAGCCTAGCATCCCTGGAATAAATCCCACTTGGTCATGATGTATGATCTTTTTAATGTATTACTGGATCTGGTTTGCTAGAAATTTGTTGAGGATTTTAGTGTCTATGTTCATCAGGGATATTGGCCTGTAGTTCTCTTTCTTTGTTGTGTCTTTATCTGGTTTTGGAATTAGAGTGATGGTAGCCTCATAGAAAGAGTGTGGTAGTGTTCCTTCTCTTGAATTTTTTGGAATAGTTTGAGGAGTAGAAGTGTTAGTTCTTCTTTGAATATTTGGTAAAACTCCCCCGAGAATCCATCTGGACCAGGGCTTTGGTTTGCTGGGAGTCTTTTTTTATTACTGCTTCAATTTCATCAGTAGTCATCAACTTAATCAGGGTTTCTGATTCTTCCTGATTGAGTTTTGAAAGGTTGTATTTTTCTAGGAATATGTCCATTTCATACATGTTGTCTCATTTGTTGGAATAAAGTCATTCACAGTATTTTATTACAATTCTTTGTGTTTCTGTGGGGTCAGTTGTTACTTCATCTCTTTTGTTTCTGATTTTGTTTATTTGGGTCCTCTCTTTTTGTTTTATGGTGAGCTTGGCTAGAGGTCCATCAGTCTTGTTTATCCTTTCAAAGAACCAGCTCTTGGTTTTATTGATCTTATTGTGTTTTTTTGTTGTTGTTGTTGGGGGTTTTTTGTTTGTTTGTTTGTTTTATTTAGTTTAGTTTTGTTTTGTTTTGTTTTTTTGGTCTCTATGTCATTTATTTCCGCTCTGATCTTTATTATTTCCTTCCTTCTACTTGTTCTGGGTTTTTCTTCTTGTTCTCTTTCTAATTCTTTAAGTTTTAGTGTTAGAAAACATTGCCAGTTTTTCTTGTTTTTTTGAGGGAGGCCTTCCCTTTTAGGACTGCTTTCACTGTGTCCCATAGGTTTTAGATTGTTGTGTGTACATTTTCCTTTATTTCCAGGATGTTTTTTTATTTCTTCTTTGATCTCTTTGGTAACCCATTCATTGTTTAATAGCATGCTATTTAGTTTCCATGTGTTTGATTTTTTGAGCATTTTTATTGTAGCTGATTTCTAATTTCATGCCATTGTGGTCCGGGAAGATGCTTGATATGATTTCAATCTTCTTGAATTTGTAGAGACTTAGCTTGTGTCCTAACATGTAGTCTATATTTGAAAATGGTCTATATATACTTGAGAAGATTGTGTATTCTGTAGCTTTGGGGTGGAATGTTCTGAAGATGTCAATTAGTTCTATCTGTTCTAGAATGTCATTTAGGATTGCTGTTTCCTTGTTGAATTTTTGCCTAGAAGATTTATCCAGTGATGTCAGTAGGGTATTAAAGTCCTCTACTGTGATTGTATTTCTGTTGATCTCTCCCTTGATATGCTCCAGAAGCTTTTAAAAATATATTTAGATGTTCCTGTATTGGGTGCATATATGTTTACCAGGGTTATAGCCTCTTGTTGTATAGATCCCTGTAGTATTATGAATGACCTTTTTTTATCTCTTGTTATAGCTTTCACTTTGAGGTCTATTTTGTCAGTATAAGTATTGCTACCCCAGCTTTTTTTTTTTTTCATTTCCATTTGCCTGAATTTTTTTTTCCATCCCTTCACTTTCAGTCTGTGTGAGTCCTTTGTTCTGAAATGGGTCTCTTATAGAAAGCATGTATATAGATCATGTTTTCTTATCCATTCAGCTACCCTATGTCTTTTGATTGGAGCAGTTAATTCATTTACATTTAAGGTTATTATTGATAGGTACCTATTACCATTTTTATTTTTGATGTATATATTCCTTATTCCCTTTCTATTTCTTCTTTTTACAACAATCCCTTTGGCGTTTCTTGCATTGCTGGCTTGGCGGTAATAAACTCCCTTAGCCTTTTTTTTTTTTTTGTCTGTGAGGCTTCTGAATTCACCTTCAATTTTGAATGATAGCCTTGCTGGATAGAGTATTCTTGGATTCAGTCCACTGCTTCACATCACTTTATATACTTCACGCCATTTCCTTCTGGCCTGAGAAATCAGCTGATGGTCTAATGGGGGATCCCTTGTAGATAACTTTCAGTCTCCCTCTGGCAGCGTTTAAGATTCTTACTTTGTCTTTTGCCAGTTTAATTACAATGTGTCTTGGTGTCAGTCTTTTGAGGTTCATCTTGTTTTGGACTCTCTGTGCTTCTTTTTTCTTCCCAAAGTCATGGAAGTTTTCTGTCATTATTCCTTCAAACAGGTTTTCTATTCCTTGCTCAGCTTCCTCTCCTTCTGGTACCCCTATTATGCAGATGTTGTTTCATTTCATGTTGTCCCATAGTTCCCTTAGACTCTCCTGCTTTTACATTTTTTTTCCAGTTGCTGCTCTGCTTGGGTGTTTTTTTCTACCTTGTCTTCTAACTTGCTGAATCAGTCCTTAGCTTCTTCTATCTACTGTTGAAATTTTCCATTGTGTTCTTTATTGCAGCTGTATGATTCTTCTTTTCCTCTTGATTCTTACACATGTTGTTGAATTTCTCATCTAGACATTTGAGCATCTTTGTAACCATTACTCTGAATTCTTTCTTTGACAAATTGCTTGCCTACATTTCCTTCAGTTTCTTTCCTGGTGATTCCTCCTTTTCTTTCGTTTGGGGGTTATTTCTTTGTTTCTCCATTTTTGCTGTTTCTATGTATTAGATCAGACTGCTACGCCTCCCAGATTTTTGAATTGGTCTTATGTAGTAGATGTTTTTTGGGACTCAATGGGGCACACTTTCAGGTCTCCTGGGCTGGGTCCCCTGCTTGAGATATTTGGGTGCTCCTAATGTAGTTGGGTCTTGAATGTTATTGTCCCATTCATGGATGGAGTCTCTTCTCAGGGTGTCTGATTATGTGGCTCGCTCCCTACCACATCGTGCCAACCATTGTGGAGGCGCTGACCAAACAGCACAAAATACAACACGACAAGACATGAGGCAGTAGGAACAGAACACAAGACACCCGTAGCCCCAATAAAACTGACCACCAGAAAAAAGAGAATTGGGAAATAGAAAAGAGAGCAAGAATGTTAGCAAGGGGAAAAAAAAGAAAGAATATGGGGAGAAAACACAAGAAAACAAATAAACCAAAAAGTACAAACAAAAAAACAGCCAGAAAAAAAAGGGGGGGGGGGGTGGAATCTGTAGATGCAAAGCTTAAATAGAGAAAATAAGGTTAAGGAATTGGATAAATAGGGGTAGGACCATGGTTTAGCATAGAGGAGGGAGAAAAGAAATGAAAAGACAAGAAGAAACAATTTAAAAAATTAAAAAAATTTTTTTGAAAAGAATAGAGGAGACAGCAGATAAGCCTAAATTTAGGTTGTGAAGCAGGTTAAGAAATTGGGAGAAGAAAAGAGAAAAAATAAAAAATTGAGTAGTGAAGAAAAAGAGAAGAGAAGGGGAAATGGAGTAGGAGCAGGAAAGAGGAAATTGGGTATATGAATAAACCAACAGAGACTTGAATAATATCCATAAAGCAGATAAAGAAGAGCTACTTTTTAAAAGGGGAAAAAAGAAAGGAAAGAGGAAAACTAAAATAGAGAAAGGAGAAAAAATGGGAGAAAAAGTAGAAGTGAGGAAGAAAAAGGCGCAAAAAAGTAAAAAAAATCAAAAATAAAATAAGATAAAATTAAATTAAAAATTTTTTAAAAATAAAAAAATGAAATGTCTGCTTCAGCTGAGTTTTAATGCCCCATAGGAGTTGGTTTAGGACTCCACTTATCTGTTCTTTCTGCTAATTCTGGGCTTCCTGTTAGGTACTGAGGTGCTGGCCACAGTTAGTCACTGTCTTTTGGCTTTTAGCACCCTGCTTGAAGCTCCAAGTGATCCACAGGTCCTCTGCTCATGTCTGTCTCTACAGGCCTTGGCTGCAGACATGCGGGGCCAGTCTGCCCTCTTTGCCTGTCTGCCAGCTGTCAGTCTTAATCACTCAAGCATCTGTTTCTGACAGAGCTTTAGGTGGGGTTGATGCTGTTTCACTTTCAGGGAATAAGATGGATATTTTATTCCTGACCCAGAGCTACTATTCTGCGAGTGGCCCAAAATATTACTCTGGCCTTGGTTGGTCAGAGATCCTTATATGGAGACCACTGGCAATCTGGAGTTTTTATCAGTCTGGTTCTAGAATAGTGGGGTAGATAACCTCTCTTCTAATGCAGTCACTGAGAGCTCTTGGGGCTATTCAGACCTATAAGCTTGGCCTCTACCTTTGTTTCCTCTGTAAAGCTCAGAATGCAGGGTATGGTAGGCTGTATTACCTGCCTTGGGGTTACTGGGCGGGGCTAAGTCTTCTCTGGAGAAATGGCCGCTTTGGTTCAGAATCTTAAGAATGTCCCACTGCAGGACTCCTGGTCACATCTCCCTGCCCTGCTTCCCTCCCCAGCCTCTTCTCAGGCACCTCAAGTCTGTGCCTCTCTCCTTGCGCTGAAGCCTGAAGCCTCGGGTGAGTGTTTGCAATGGAAAAGTCCCGTGTTCTGTGTTTAGAGAAAAAAAGCAAAGACAACACAACAACGAAACTGCATGTTTCTCTCTCCCCACCTCGGGCTGCCTTTCGGGCCACCTTTTGCAGTGCAGCCTTTTGAGGTTGTGGTCTTGGGTCCAGATTCCCCGGCAGACAGCAGCCCTGTGGCTTTTCCTTTTCACAGTTGGATGTTACACCTGTCTCCAAGGGATGTGGCTTTGGTGCAACACAGCTTCCTCCTCGCCCTCATGGCCAGCTGGCCAGCCTCCCCTCTTAAGCCCACGTTCCCATTCCTACCGCTCTCCAGGCATCCTCTGCCCTTCCTTGTTGTAAATTGTCTCCTCAGCTGTGTCTAATTTGTTAATGCCGGGTGGTTGTTCTCCGATTTAGTTGCATTTTTAGTCTGTCTCCAGGACGAGGTGCATGACACATCTGTCTATTCGGCTGCCGTTTTTTCATTCTCTGGTGGTGCTTTTTACAAAGTAGATTTCTAATGATGAAATTTATAGGAAAGTGCCATAGAGAAGAAAGGAGTGTTTCTGACAGTGGCCTCAAAATAACAGTTATATGTTGGGACATATAAAGGACTTGGGATTGTTAGACATTCCCACTACTTCAATGGTTTTAGTGCTCTGAACAATCTCATTTTCTGGATTAATAATTTTTTTTAAAGGCGGTGGCTTATGTATCAACAAGAAAATATATATTATTCTTCATCTATATTTACAGATAGTTCTAAAAAATTGCTGATTGAATGGTAATGTTTTCCTTTAAGTAGGGTCATTTGGCAGATTTTGAATAATTGTCCTACTTTTTAATCAATATGACACATTGGATTGTCCACTGGACCATCTACTTGCAGTTATTCTAAGCATAGGCCTAGAGAACCAAAGACCTTTTTAGTATTGTTTTTAATTGAGGAACTAGGTATTTTATGTGGAGAACTGGAAATTTGTTTTCATTTTTATCTTGTTACTTTCTAAGCTTTTAAAAATGTTTACCCACAATTTGGAGATAGTCTAAACAGGCATCATCCCATTCCTATTTATTTTTTCTGACTAAGTCGCCTATTTTATGTATAAAAAAAGAGACTTGATTTACTTCAGCTGTTAGTTCTACCCCATAATAACATTTATAGCTTACTGGAATCTAGTTTTAAACTCTCCTGTTGCTTAATCTTTATTATTTTTGCTATTTTGAATTTTCATCCAATTTATTCTTAAAGGAAAGGCTTCATAAATGTCTTTCTAGAGTGCATTTCCTATTCCTTTTTCCCATTCAAACACAGTTAAAAAAATTATGCACAGTTTAGTCATGTAAATCCCACCTTGGTCTATGCCTACTGTTATTTTAATATTTAAATGAGTCAGTTGGTCTAGATCGGGTGTAGAGTCAAACAAAATCTTGAATCCTAAAGCAAATTTCTGTTTTTCTGAGACTGAAGAAAACCCTCATTGTAGACCTCCGCTCAGATATAGACTATGTTTAATTCAGCTTCTGTGATCTGCCTTACATTCTAGCATGGGGATATTGTGAAATGTGGTTGTATATTTCCTGAGAGAAAAGTGAGAAAGGGCGACTTGTTAAAGAGGTCAAGGAAAGGAAAAGAAATAGAAAAGGTGAGAATGAGAATGAAGATAAAGTTGTGCAGAAAGAAAGAGGTTGAGTTACACAAATGTGAGGTGGCTACTGCTTGCTTCACTGACTTCACCCACAAATAATCTACAACTGGTAAAGGATAATAAAAACAGCCATCTGTTATATTTAAAATAGCTAATACATTTATGGACTGAGGTGTAGAATGAAATGCTGTGTATTGCACAGAAAAATGGACAGTTTCTGCTGTGAGGGAGTTACATTCCAGTTGAGGCAGTAGAGAGTAAGGGAACTAAGTGAATTGTGCACTTTTCTATGTACTGAACATGCTCCTAGACCAGGGGTGGGCAAACTTTTTGACTCGAGGGCCACAATGGGTTCTTAAACTGGACCGGAGGGCCGGAACAAAAGCATGGATGGAGTGTTTGTGTGAACTAATATAAATTCAAAGTAAACATCATTACATAAAAGGGTACAGTCTTTTTTTTTT
>NW_005359225.1:711552-715021 GCF_000412655.1 Myotis brandtii
GGTTTGGGCAATGAAGACTTGGAGAATTTAAATGGTTCTACCAATTACACAGCAAGAAGCATATGAAGCTAGGTTTTGAATTTGGTCTAAGATATCCACAGATAACTATAGAAGGCAGAATGAGACATCCAAATACAGGGGCACAAAAATGGGCCATTGAACTTTAACACTATTAAAATCATTTTAGTTCAGGAATATTTAAGGCTTCGTGAAGGAGGTAGCATTTGAACTGGGCTTTGCAGGTTGAGAGTAGGATTTTTAACAGGTGAATATGACAAAGAAGGCAAATGAGTAATAAGAACTGGTATTGACTCCAATTCAGTCTGAAGCCAAAGCCTATTTCTTTTTTAAAAAAAAATGTTTTTATTGATTTTGAGAGAGAGAGGAAGGGAGAGGGATATATAGAGAGAAACATCTATGAGAGAGGAACATTTTCGATCCGCTGCTTCCTGCACAGCCCCTACTGGTGATTGAGCCAGCAACCAAGGTTCATGTCCTTGACTGGAATAGAACCCGGGACCCTTCAGTCCGCAGGCCAAAGCTCTATCCACTGAGCCAAACCAGCTAGGGCCCAAAGCCTATTTCTAGAACAGTGTGAGCAAATGTTGGAAGCCAGGGCAACTGAAAAGGGATACCTTGAGTTATAGAAAAAAGTCTGAAAAGGAAAGTTAAGACAGGAACATGAAGGTCTTTCAGTGCAAATACAACAGGGTCTTTGATATAGATAAAAATATTCCAAATACCATAATTAGCTACGGAGTCTCTATTTTTAAAATATTCATCATCGATCAGCTGCCTCCTGCATGCCCCCAACCGGCGATCAAGCTTGGAACTGGGGCATGTGCCCTGACCAGGAATTGAACCAGGGACCTCTTCATTAATGGATTGATGTTCAACCACTGCGTCACACCAGCTGAGCTGGAGTCTATATTTTATTTTTCTCCTTGGTAACTCTTATTTCAGTTGTTTATTTCCTCCTGGCATTACCAGTATTTCAGAGGGCCTGGTGTTGAATGATAATGGAGCAACATGGAGGTAGGGCCATATAGCAGGAAAATTGGAAAATGCTTTTGATAGGAGCCAATGTATTCTCTGATGTATTTATTTTTAGAAGAAGCCATTTTACAATATGAAACCCTTATCAGAGGCTGATGAAGAAAAAGCAGGAAGTCAGAAGATTCCAAAACTAAGTGATTATTTGGATATTGCACGGAAGACAAATAAATATGTGATATTTGATCTTAATGGCCCTCCACCAAAACATCCTCTCAGAAGTACATATGTACGTCGTGTAGTAGATGTGATTCTTAAATCTAAAATTGAGCAACATTTGGTATGTCTATCTCAGTATTTATGGTAGAGGTTGGGAGGTGGGTAGCATGTCCCAAGAGTATAGCAGTTGAACTTACCCCATCTTACAGATCTTCTCTGGGATCCTTAAATAAATTTGCTCCCTTTAGAAATGGAAATTATTGCTTATACATTACATGAAGCAACCTAAGAATGACTCACTTATATTTATTTCACTGGGGAGAAACATTGAGGTTTGTTGCTATTCCAAACCAAACGAAATATCAGCAGTGTAATGACCATCTGATGTGACCTGTACCATGCACCAAAGTAGAACTATTAGAAAGGGCCTGGGTACACTAATGCATTGAGGACTTGGTTTCAATTAGTGATGAATAAGCTGGGTCTTACTTGAGCATAGATTTGTTCATCATGTTTTTCAGAAGGAACTCTCTGCATTGGGGTAGTCAATTATTCCAAATCTCTTAAATTCTCAGAATATAGAAGAATGCTATGAGTCGGGGAAAATGGGTCTTTTTACCAATGGAACTATTTGCACAGATGAGTCATAATGAGCCCTCTCAAGGATGATGTTTAGCATCATCAGCCAGAGGAGATGTTTATGGTTCCCACCTTTCATCCACACCTGCCAGCCCCTCATCCACTTTGGCTAGTGTGACACAATGGGCCCTTGACCCATTATATTACCTGAGGAAACTCAACTGCAGAACAACCCTGGTGAAAGCCCCATTGTAAGAATTTATCAGACAATATTAGGCCAAGGGCTAGAATCTCCCTCTGCTCCCTATAGACTGCCACCAGTGCTGGAATGGGGCTTCATCTATTGTACAGGGAACTGTTTGTACCTAGACAGCTGATGGTTCACTGAAAAATTTCCTGTTTCTTCTTACAGGTTTATTGGTTGCCTGGTTTTGATAGGGACTATGTGAGGTGGAGAGCTCCTAATTTTCAGCATGTGGGCCGGTTAGATCCCGTTGCTGAACTTAAAAAAGAAAATATCAGTATAATAAATGTTGACTACAAGAGGTTGTTCCACAACGGGTTGAGGTAAGTGTTTGACCACACCTCTCTAGGCATGCACTGCTTTACTTGCACAAAATCTGCATTCTAACCAAACTACTGAGCTTCCCCTTCCCATCTCAGGATTCTGTGTGTGGCTATCTTTTTGGAATCCCATATTTTCCTCTTCTTGCTCTTCCCTCATTTCTTCCTCCCCACCTCTACCAACCAATATTTATCATGTATAGATTATATCCCTGGAACATAGTCTTCAGCCTCTTCTTCTTTGTGCTTCAATCTCTCATCAGTGAACACACGTTTTTGTATGCTTGGCATTTTTTGTTTTCATATAAGGTGACTGTTGAAAAGTCAGAACTCAGAGAGGTGTTTATTTCCTCCAGCCATTACCAGAAGGATTGCAGTATCTCATGAATAGCTTTGTTATCCAGATAGCCAGATTTCTAAAAGGCATAATTAAGAACATTACTATATCATTATTTAAAAAACTTAAAGCAGCCAAGCATGAGAAGAAACTAAAATTATTAACCACTACATTTATAAATATATGGTTAGAGACAATTTTAAGAATTCAAAGCACCTGGAATAAAATGATCACTTTTTCAAACTTAACTGTTATTAATCACTGCTTAATTTAATCCATATCCCCTTTTTATATTTAAAGAAAATTTTAAACTAAAATTATTAACCACCACATTTATAAATATACCAGAGGCCCAGTGCACAGATTCATGCACCAGTGGGGTCCCTTGGCATAGCCTGTGGGGATCCGGCCGAAACTGGCAGTCCAATGCTGCCTGCTGCTCCTGCTCATCCTGGCCCCGCTGTGCCTGCCACTGCAGCTGCTCAGTAGGCTTGTCTGCTGCGGTCTCTGGGCTGCGGCGGCCAGCCGTGAGCCCTGCGTCTGCCGCCCATATGTCAGCTGAGCAATGCTTCCACTGTGGGAGCTCACTGACCACCAGGGGGCAGTTCCTGTGTTGAGCGTCTGCCCCCTGGTGATCAGTGCATGTCATAGCAACCAGTCCACCAGTTCATTCAGTCATTCAGTCGTTCAGTCACTTAGGCTTTTATATATATACTAGAGGCCCGGTGCACAAAAATTTGTGCACTCGGGGGGGAGGGGGGGTCCCTCAGCCCGGCC
>NW_005359225.1:716511-726924 GCF_000412655.1 Myotis brandtii
CCTGGCTGCCGGCCGCCATCTTGGTTGGCAGTTAATTTGCATATCGCCCTGATTAGCCAATGGGAAGGGTAGCGAAGTTATGGTTAATTACCATGTTTCTCTATTATTAGATAGGATAGATGGTTAGAGACACTTTTAAGAAATAAAAGCACCTGGGATAAAATGGTCACTTTTTCAAACTTAACTTTTATTAATCACTGATTAATTTAACCCATATCCCCTTTTTCTTATATTTAAAAATACTTTTTTCAGATAATTCTAAATGTTTCAGAGACAAAGTTTTCCTTGGCGATGTTATCATATATACTCAAAATCCCCTTTTTTAAAAGTCCCCCTAGATAACTTTCTGCATCTCAAACCATGAACTAAGCTGTGGGATGCACCTAAGTTCCTGCTCCTGCTTTTCCTGCCTCTTGGCCGTGGGATAGTTTAACATAAAATATGTCTCTTTTTAAGCATTGGAAGTTTTGTTACCTTTATTTCCTAATTAGGAGATTTCTCTTTGCCCAACTACTCCTCTATTTTGAATGTATTTCTATAATTTTAACTTTTTTAAAAATATATTTTTATTGATTTCAGAGAGGAAGGGAGAGAGATAGAAACATCAATGATGAGAGATAATCATTGATCGGCTGCCTCCTGCTTGCCTCACATTGGGGATCAAGCCTGCAACCTGAGCATGCGCCCTTGACCAGAATCGAACCCAGGACCCTTCAGCCCACAGGCCAACGCTCTATTCACTGGGCCAAACCAGCTAGGGCTAATTTTAACTTTTTTAAAAGAGAAAATGGCTCTAAAATTATTTGCTTTTCTTCTAATCATAATTTAGATTAATTTAGTAGTTGAGAAAGAATTTTAATAGATTCTATTTATTGAGCATTTATTATGTTCATGTTCTGTGGTTGGTAAACCACAGGCTCTTTTTCAAATCCTAACCTATTCATCATAGGACTTTGGACAAGTTTCTAATTGTCAGTTTTCTCATTTGTAAATTGAGAATAACAGTAACCTGTTCGAATTGTTAAATTATTAAATGAGAATTCTTATTATGCACATGGCAAAATGCTGGGCAAATGTAAGAACACAATTAATGTTAGCTTCTACCTTTATCTTTACCATCCTTACATGCTGTGTCCTGGAAATTATCTTGATCCCCATTTTGCAAGTGAGGAAACTTGCCTCTAAAGAGGAAAAGTTCATACAGTTGGTCAGTAGGGGACCAAACTGAGTAAAGTTTTGAAAATGTGATACAGTTTCATACAGTTGGTCAGTAGGGGACCAAACTGAGTAAATATAGGTCTGGCAGATTCCAGAGTCCAAATTATTTGACCACTGTGCCTTTAAATTTATACATTGGCCATAGTTACATGAGTATAGTTTCAACTGGCATCTGAATTAAGAGGGGTCATATACTGACTCCTATTCTGAAAACTTAACATAAGCAAGGCATCATCTTTTGCCTTAAGGAAAGCATATATTCTAGTAGGAAAAATAGGGGCTTTTTCTATATAGCTGTAATATAAAGCTGATGATAATAAATTCATGAGTTGGACTTTATTTCAAGACATCCCCCTCAAGGACCACTAAATTTTAAGAAATTAAGCAGTTGTACTTTCAGTTACTGGTATTTGTATAATATTTATGACCAGGATATTTGGGATTATGATCACATTTTCAATACATTCTCTATAATCAGTGCTCACTTTCTAGTCTCTCAGACCATTGTAACATGACATGGTGACCTTGCCATTTTGACAGATTGGTTTAAATACATTATTATAACCAAAAGTATATTAATATGTATAGAGATGCCCTCTGTTTTACTTCCTGATGTGGGATTTTTAAGTGTTTTTTGAATTTTTTTTTAATTTTAAAAGCTAATTTATTAAGGTGATATTTCATAAAAGTAACTATTTTAAAGTGAACAGTTTAGTGACATTAGCACATTCACAGCATGTACAACTAACTATCACCTCTAATTCTGATATTGGAAATGTTTACTTTCCCTCTTTTTCTTGGACAATCTTGCTAGGGGGTTATGAATTTTATTTATCATTTCAAAACACCAAATTTTGGCTTTGTTAGTTTTTTCTTGCATGTTTGTTTTCCTGTTTATTGATTTCTACTCTTACCTTTATTGTTGTCTCTCTTTGATTTACTTTAGGTTTAATTTGCTTTTCTTTTATTAGGTAGCTTCTTTACCTACATAAAAAATTAGGTGATTGATTTTAGATCTCCTGTTCAAATGTAACCACTCAAAGCTATAAATTTCCCTGTAAACAGTGCTTTAATAGCACCCCACAAATAATTTTGATATATTGTCTTTATTATAATTCAATTTAAAATATTTTAAATTCTCCTTAATTTCCATCTTACTCATAGATTATTTAGAAGTGTGTTAACTTTAAAAAAAAATTTTGTGTTCCTCTTGATTTTTATTTAAATCCATTGTGATAAGAGAATAACTGTATGATTTCAGTACTTTTTAATGTATTTAAACTTGTTTTATGGCCCATTTTATCATTTATCTTGCTGAATTTCTCATGACTATCTAAAATAATGTGCTCTCTTCAGTTGCTGGATGTAGTATTCTATAAATGTCAATTAGTTTAAGTTGGTTGAGACTTTTCAAACATTTCATAGTGAATTTTTCCTTGTTTCTTTTTTCTATTATGTTAACACAAGGGCTTAAGTTGCAGATCAAACTGACAAATATCAGAGAACTTGCCTACTATCAATCTTTCTTATTAATCTCAAAGATAAGTGGGCAGTGAAGAGGCTCAGACAAGAAGTCAGAGACATTGACTCCAGCTCCACTGGTATTCCTTTATTGGATACATACATACCCTAAGGTCCACAGAATATTTCACATAGAAGAGGCGCATTTGAGTTACAAAACATCTCCATTTAATACTCCCAGGAAGTGGTATAGCTTATGTGACCCCCTCCAGGGACCCATGCCTCATAAATCTACATTCTGTATTTACTTACAAAATCTATATATATAGAAGCGTAATATGCAAATCAACCCGACGGCAGAATGACCAGTCAGCTAACACACACTGACCACCAATGCAGGAGCTGCCCCCAACCCACAGGCCCTGATCATCACTTGGGGCCTGCTGGCCAACCTCTCAGTCTCTCCCCCCTGACCGGCAGGCTCTGATCGCCCAATGAGGAACTGGGAACTGGGGGTGGGTGGTGGTGGACCCTGGTGGCTCCAGGGCCCCAGTCACCCCACCGGTCACTCCATACACAGAGGGTTACCAGTGGCAGTGGCAGTAGGGGCAGGCCTGGCTGTTGGCAGCCGGGAAAGATCAGCCCTGATCACAGGTGAGGCCTAGAGACCCTCTCTGTGCATGAATTTCATGCACTGGGCCTCTAGTATATAATAAAGAAATACTTAACAAGGAGCATCCTTTAACTAATATTTTCTATATATAATGCTTTGCTTCCTGCCCAGGTGGTGGGACTCAGTGGTTGAGGGTCTACCTATGAACCAGGAGGTCACAGTTCGATTCCTGGTCAGGGCACATGCCCAGGTTGTGGGATTGATCCCCAGTAGGGCTTATGCAGGAGGCAACCAATGGATGATTCTCTCTCATTATTGATGTTTCTATCTCTTTCTCCCTCACCCTTCCTTTCGGAAATAAATTTATATCTATATGTATATATAGATATACTTCTCTTCCTAGTAAATTTCATTATTATATTTACAAAAGATGTAGTTATTATGTTGACAAGAAGATTAGATCAAGTCTTCTGCCTTTTTTCTTCTAGGAGCAAACTCACCAGTCAGAGAGAAGTGAATGACTACTTATGCCTCATCTGTCAGTTACTGAGAAAGGAGTGTTAATGTATCCAACTATGATTTTTGATTTGTGTATCTCTCTCTTAAGCTCTGTTGTTCTTATGTTTTAAAACCCTTTTATTAGGGTGCATATGCATTTAGAATTGTTAGATCTTCTTGGTGAATTGATTCTTTCATTATGAAATGTCCATTATGTCTGCTAATAATTCTTATTTAAAGATTACTTTTTCTTTTATTAATGTTACCACACTAGCTTTCTTATAATTAGTGTTTGTATTATACTTATTTTTACTGTCATTTATCTTTCAACTGCTTTGCATCTTTAAAGTCCATTCATCTCTTGTAAAAAGAATGTTATTGGTTCTTGCTTTTATATTTAGTCAGTCAATCTCTGCCTTTTAATGGGAATGTTTGGTCCATTATTAATCCTATCATAGCCTCTAAATGTTCAAGTGAAAGGAAGAATCATATGTCTCTCACTTTAAATCAAAAGCTAGAAATGATTAAGCTTAGTCAGAAAGACATGTTGAAAGCCAAGATAGGCCTCTTGTGCCAAACAGCTAAGTTTAAATGCAAAAGAAAAGTTCTTGAAGGAAAAATGAACACACAAAGGATAAGAAAGCAAAACACCCTTATTATTGATATGGAGAAATTTTTAGTGTTCTGGAGAGAAGATCAATTCAGCCACAACAGTTCTTTAAACCATGCCTAATCCAGAACAAGGATGATGTTTAATTCTTTGAAGGCTGAAAAAGGTAAGAAGACAGCAGAAGAAAAGTTGGAAGCTAGGAGAGGTTGGTTCATAAGATTTAAGTAAAGAAACCATCTCCATAACATAAAAGTGCAAAGTGAAGCAGCAAGTGTTGATGTAGAAGCTATACCAAGTTATCCAGAAGATCTAGCTGAGATAATAAAGGTGATTACATTAAACAAAAGATTTGTAGATTTTTAGTGTAGATGAAACAGCTTTATATTGGAATAAAATGCCATCCAGGATTTTCAAAGCTAGGAAGGAGAACTCAATGCCTGGTCTCAAAGCTTCAGAGGACAGGCTGACCCTCTTGTTAGGAACTAATGCCCTGGTGACTTTAAGTTGAAGCCAATACTCATTTACCATTCTGAAAATCCTATGGCCCTTAAGAATTATGCTAAATATACTCTGCCTGTGCCCTATAAATGGAACAACAAAGCTGGATAACAGCACATCTGTTTACAATATGGTTTACTGAATATTTTAAGCCTACTATTAAGATCTGCTCAGCACAAAAGATCCCTTTCAAAATATTACTGCTCATTGACAATGCATCTGGTCACCCAAGAGCTCTGATGGAGATGTACAATGAGATTAATGTTGTTTTCATGCTGCTAACACAACATCCATTCTTTAGTCCATGTATCAAGGAGTAATTTTGACCTTTAAGTCTTATTGTAAGAAATAAATTTCATGAGGCTCTAGCTGTCATAACTAGTGATTCCTCTTATGGATTTGGGCAAAGTAAATTGAAAACCTTCTGTAAAGGAGCTACTATTCTAGATTCAGAACTTCTGTGATTCATAGGACGAGGTCAAAATATCAACATTAACAGGAGACTGGAATGTTGATTCTAATTCTCATAGATGACTTGGAGGGGTTCAAGATTTCAGTGGAAGAAGTAACTGCAGATGTGGTAGAAATAGAAAGAAAATTATAATTAGAAGTGGAACCTGAATATGTGACTAAATTGCTGTAATCTCATAAAACTTTAACAGATGAGGAGTTATTTCTTACAGATGACCAAAGTGGTTTCTAGAGATGAAATCTATTCCTGCTGAATATGCTGTGAATATTGTTGAAATGACAAGCAAGGATATATAAAATTACATAAACTTGGGAGCATTATCTCAATGCCTTGAGATTTTGTTTCCTGGCAGTTGTCGACAGTTTGGCTCAAATAAACAAGTAAACAAAAAAATTACATAAACTTAGTTAATAAAGTGGTAGCAGAGTTTGAGAGGATTGACTGCAATTTTAAAAGAACTTTCACTGTGGGTAAAATGCTATCAAATAGTATTGCATGCTACAGAGAAATCATTTGTGAAAGAAAGAGTCAATTGTGGGGCTAACTTCATTGTTGTCTTATTTTAAGAAATTGCCAGCCACCCCAACCTTCAGGAAACACCACCCTGATCAATCAGCAGTCATCAACATCAAAGCAAGACCATCCACCAGTGAAAGATTACAACCTGGTGAAAGCTTAGATGATGGTCAGAGTTTTTTAAGCAGTAAAAATTATTTATTTATTTATTTATTTATTTATTTATCTTTAAATATATTTTTTATTGATTTCAGACAGGAAGGGACAGGGAGAGAAAGAGGGAGAAGCATCATTGATGAGAAAGAATCATTGATAGGCTGCCTCCTGCATGCCCCCTATTGAGGATCTAGCAACCTGGGCATGTGCCCTTGACTGGAATCAAACTCAGGACCCTTCAGTCTGCAGGCTGACACTCTATCCACTGAGCCAAACCAGCTAGGACTAAGCAGTAAAGTATTTTTTAATTAAGGTGTGTATATTATTATTTTAGGCATAATGCTGTTGCACTCTTAATAAACTACAGTATGATGTAAACATAACTTTTATGTGCACTTGGGAACCAAAAATTCGTGTAACTTGCTTTGTTGAGATCTTCACTTAATTGTGGCGGTTTGGATGTGAACCTACAGTATCTCTAAGATATGCCTGTATACCCAGAAGTAGACTTGCTGGATCATATAGTAATTCTAATTGTTTGAGGAACTGACATGTTGTTTCCCACAACTGCTGTACCAACAATGCACAAGGGATCCAATTTTTCCACATCCTTCACATTCTTGTTGGTTTGTTTTTTTGACGTAGCAATCCTAATGGGTTATTACTAGTCCCTCTTTAAATGTTAGGTGGAATTCACCAGTGAAGTCATCAGTTCTAAGACTTCTATTTTGGGGAAGACTTTGGTTAATGATTCAGTCTCTTTACTTATAGGTTTTCACGTTTTCCAGTTATTCAGGATTCAGTCTTGGTAAATTTTGTGTTTCTAGGATTTTGTCCATTTCATCTAGGTTATCCAATTTGTTGGGAACAATTGTTCATAGTTCTCTTGTGTAACCCTTTTTAGCAAATGATACAAAGCAATAACTATCTATTGTCTTTTTCATTTCACCTTGCAGGACTCCCTTGATCTTTTCTTGTAGGGCAGACCTAGTGTCCATGAACTAGGATCTAGTGTTCTCAGCTTTAGTCTATCTAGGAATTTATTAAGTTTCCCCTCAGTTTTGAAGAACAGTTTTACTGGATATAGGATTCTTGGTTGACAGGTGTTTTTTTAAAACACTGAATATGTGGGTACATTGCCTTCTAGCCTTCAAAGTTTATGATCGGATATTTATTGTGGACCCCTTGTATGTGACAGGTCACTTCTCTATTAGTGCTTTTAAAATTCTCTCTTTGTCTTTGTCTTTTGAAAATTTGTTTAAAATGTGTCTCCATGTGGGTCTCTTTGAATTCAACTTAGTTGGAATTCATTGAACTTCTTCAATGTTTATATTCATGTCTTTCATCAAACTTAGGAAATTTTCAGTCATTATTTCTTCAGATATTTTCTCTGCTCCTTTCTCTCTTCTCCTTCAGAGATTGTAACAATTCATGTATTGGTTCATTTAATGGTGTACAACAGATCTTGCAGACCCTGCTAACTTTTCTTTAATCTTTTTTTCAGTCTCATTAACTTCTATTGTCCTGTCATAAAATACAGTGATTCTTTATTCTGACTGCTCATATTTGCCTTTGAATGCTAATAGTCAGGTTTTTATTTCAATTACTGTATTTTCAGCTCCAGAATTTGTTTTTGGTTTCTTTTTAGTTTTTTTTGTCCTTTTATTAATATTTTCATTTTGTTTATCTTTTTTTTTTTTTTTACTTTATCCACATCTTCTTTAGTTCTTTAATTATCTTTAAGATGGTTGTTTTAAAGTCATTATCTAATATATCTGCCATCACGTCTTTTTAGGGACAGTTTCTACTGATTTTTTTTCCCCTTGAATAGACCCTACTCCCTACTTTATTTTCTTTTTATTTAATATATTTTTATTGATTTCAGAGAGGAAGGGAGAGGGAGAGAGATAGAAACATCAATGATGAGAGAGAATCATTGATTGGCTGTCTCCTGCACGCCCCACACTGGGGATGGAGCCCACAACCCAGGCATGTGCCCTGACCAGGAATCGAACAGGGACCTTCTGGTTCATAGGTCGATGCTCAACCACTGAGCCACACCATCTGGGCTGGACCACACTTTCTTGTTTCTTTGTATGTTTGTGATTTTTTTAAAATAGGACATTTGAATCTAATAATCTGGTAACTCCAGATTTTCCCCCTTCCTCAGGTTCTCCCCCTTCCTCAGGGTTTGCTGTTTTTTGTTATGTGTACATTTTTTTGTTGACCGGTTGTCTGTGCCAAGGATCAGCCTGAGGTATAAACTTAAAGTTTTCTCAGGTATCTTCTATGCCTTTCTCTGGACATACACAGTCACTTTCTAATTTTCCCTATATATGCAGTTGCTTTTGAATGCCCTAGTATTTAATATCTGGGGTCCAAAACCAAAAAAAGAGAAAAATGAAAGGTGGGGAAGAAAGATCACTGGTCCTGTAAATCCCCTGAAAATCACCTCGGCTGGAAGGGGAAGGGTTTGCAACAGTGGAGGGAGGTGCAACAACTAGGGCTTCTCTCCTCTTTGTCACACCTCTCTCATCAGAAGCATCAATCAGTGATCATATCACAGACCTGCCCACCTTGGCTGCTGCGGGAACTTGTGCATAGCTGTCTGCCATGAGGCTAGGGCCGTGGTCAGCAAGCTGCGGCTCGTGAGCCACATGCAGCTCTTTGGCCCCTTGAGTGTGGCTCTTCCACAAAATACCACATGCAGGCGCGCATGTACAGTGCGATTGAAACTTCGTGGCCCATGTGCAGAAGTCGATATTTTGTGGAAGAGCCACACTCAAGGGGCCAAAGAGCCGCATGTGGCTCACGAGCCGCAGTTTGCTGACCACTGGGCTAGGATATGGGGGATGGGTACCTACCAATGTGCTAAGTGATTAAATTAATCAAAGTTAATGATAACTTACCATCCAACTCTTCCTCTGGAAGATGCAAGCCTTCAATAGACTACATGTTCCAGATTCTGCCAACACAGCTGTTGTTAGGTGGGGAGACAGATTCCTAATGCTTCCTTCTCTGCCATCTTCTCAGAATCCCTTCCTGTGTACACAAGTTTTTATTTCTATGGATAAATGCCCAAGAATATAATTTCAGGGGTATGGTAATTCTTTAGTTTTAAAAGAAACTCAAACTTTTTCAAAGGGGCTATCATTTTACATTCCTACCAGCAATATCTGATGCTCCTGAGTCTCTGCATCCTTGCTAATATTTGGCATTACCACTACTTTTTAAAAAAAATATATTTTATTGATTTTTTACAGAGAGGAGGGGAGAGGGATAGAGAGTTAGAAACATCGATGAGAGAGAAACATCGATCAGCTGCCTCTTGCACGCCCCCTACTGGGTGTGTGCCCGCAACCAAGGTATATGCCCCTGACCGGAATCAAACCTGGGACCCTTCAGTCCGCAGGCCCATGCTCTATCCGCTGAGCCAAACCGGTTAGGGCACCACTACTTTTTATTGTAGCCTCTCTGAGAGGTGTGTAGTGATGTGTGTACTCATTGTGGTTTAATTTTTGTTCTCTGATGGTTAATAAACATCTTACCATGTGCCTATTCGCAACTGGTATATTCTCTTCTGTCTCTTCATATCTTCTCTAATTGATTGCTTGATTTTTGTTTTGTTTTTACCTTTGAGAGTTCTTTTATATATTATAGATACTAGTCCTTTGTTGGATATGTGGTTTACAAATATTTTGCCCAAGTCTATGGCTATTCTGAGATCCTCTCAACAGGATTTTCAACTGAGCAAAAAAATTTTAATTTTGATGAGGTGCAATATCATTTTTCCCTTTTATGGATCATGTTTTAAGTGTCAAGTCTGAGAACTGTTTGTCTAGCCCTTATATATCAAAGATTTTCTCCTATTGTTTTTCCTGAAAGTTTTATAGCTACACTAATAAAAGAGAAAGATGCAAATTGACCACCACTCTGCCACTCCACTACACCCACAAGCCACCAGCCAATCAGGAGCAAGTATGCAAATTAACCCAACTAAGATGGTGGTGGCCATGGAGCTGGAGCAAGCAGAAGGCTTGGGTTGCCCCCAGCAATGGAGGAAGCCAAGCTTCCCACCTGCCCTGGCCGGCCCTTGGCTCCACTCAAGGCTACAAAGTTTCAATTATAGAAGATAAATAAATCCCAGATACTGGCTTCCAGCCCACCCTGGCCTCCACTCAAGGAGGTGCTGAAAAAAAGAAAAAAAGGAGAGGCTGGGAGCTTGGGTCGCCGGGGGGGCGTGGCCAGCCTGAAAACGGCCCTCAGCTCCTCACCCAGGCTGGCCACACCCCATGGGTGAGGGTCCCCGATGGGGGGCTTGGCCAGCCTGCAAATAACCATCAGCCCCTCACCCAGGCTGGCCAGGCACCC
>NW_005359225.1:726941-754110 GCF_000412655.1 Myotis brandtii
GGCCCCCACCCATGCACCAGGCCTCTATCCTATATAGTAAAAGGGTAATATGCAAACTGACCCTAACAGCAGAAAGACTGGGAATGACTGGTCATTATGACACACACTGACCACCAGGGGGCAGACACTCAATGCAGGAGCTGCCCCCTCGTGGTCAGTGCGCTCCCACATGGGGGAGCTCTGCTCAGCCACAAGCCAGACTGATGGCTGCCAGCACAGCGGTGGTGGCGGGAGCCTCTCCTGCCTCCTCAGCAGTGCCAAGGATGTCCGACTACACCTTAGGCCTGCTCCCCACTGGCAAGTGGACATCCCCCAAGGGCTGCCAGGCTGCCAAAGGGATGTCTGACTGCCAGCTTAGGCCCAATTCCCCGGGGAGCGGGCCTAAGCCAGCAGGTGAACATCCCCCGAGGAGTCCCAGACTGCGAGAGGGCACAGGCTGGGCTGAGGGACTCCCCCGAGTGCACAAATTTTTATGCACCAGGCCTCTAGTTTTTATATATTTAAATCTGTGATCCATTTTGAGTTTATTCTTATATAAATTGTGTGGTTAGGTCAAGGTTCTTCTTTTTTTCTGCCTATGCTTGTCCAATTGCTCTAGCATAGCCGTGGGCAAACTACGGCCCGCGGGCCAGATCCGGCCTGTTTGAAATGAATAAAACTAAAAAAAAAAAAGACCGTACCCTTTTATGTAATGATGTTTACTTTGAATTTATATTAGTTCACACAAACACTCCATCCATGCTTTTGTTCTGGCCCTCCGGTCCAGTTTAAGAACCCATTGTGGCCCGCGAGTCAAAAAGTTTGCCCACCCTGCTCTAGCACCATTTAAAAAAACCTTCATTATTTCATTGAATTACTTTTTCACCTTTATCAAAAATCATTTGGGCATATTTGTGTGGGTCTATTTCTGGGTATTAAATTATGTTCCACTCAGCTATACGTTTATCCCTTCTCTAATACCATACTGTCTTGATTACAATAGCTGTATAGTAACCTTTAATATTGGATAGAGTGATTCTCTTTCAATTTATTATCTTCTTTTTCAAGATTGTTTTAGCTACTTGGAAGTTGTGCCTTTACATATAAATTTCAGAACCAGCTGGCCAAATTGTACAAAAAAGCTTGTTGGGATTTTGATGGGAATTGCATTAAGCCGGTGGATCAATTTGAGGAGAATTGACATCTTTATGATGTTGAGTCTTTCAATCCATGAATACATATGTCTCTCCATTTATTTAAATATGCTTTGATTACTTTCATCAATATTTTGTAATTTTCAGCTTACAGATCTAGTACTTACTTTGTTAAGATAACTAATTATTTAATTTTCTTTGGAGTGATTGTTAATGGTACTGTTTTTAATTTTAGTTTCTATCTGTTCATTATTACCAAATGAAAATGTGATTGGTTTTTGTGTGTCAGTTTCAAAAGAAACGAAAAGGTAGCTTTTAACTACTATTTTCTTCTATTTTTTATTTATCTTTAGGTGATATGTAGAATTGTCTTAGACACATATTGGGTAATAATTGACAACATTCCTGCAAAGGTGGTGGTATTGTTTTTATTTTACAGAACTTGCCAAGCTGATATATATGACAGAGGTGAGATTCAGACCCAGGCGGTATGGAGTTGTTTTCAATATGCTATACACGGTGTATTTTCTGAGAAGTTTAATCCCTGAAAATGACTACCTGATTAGAATCACTAGATATTCCTCTAGTTATTTTCTTCCTGTTTCTGGAGACTGTACACAAGTATCTACTGGCATTTAGTGTACTGGAGAAAATTGGGTTTCATTCCCTCTACTCAATGTTTATAAAAAATCTTTATATTCAAAATGTAAATATTAACCAAATTGGAATTCATTTATTCATTCCTTCAACTACTATTTATGAAGGCAAGTCTTATGCTAGCCAGGTCCTGGATATACAAAGATGAATAGATATTGTCTCTGCCTTTAATTTGCTTACACTCAAGTAAAGACCCATAAAAGAGCAGGTAGAATAAAGGGTGGTACCCAATAGTGTGCTGGAGCTGACTCATATCAGCTTTTGGGAGCCTATTATTAAATATTCAGAAACTATGTAAACCTGTTTTTACCAGTGGTAGTTTGAAATTGGCTATGGTTGGAGTATTTACACCATAGAAATTAGCAAATACTACAAATAGGACTTTTTTCTTTCTTTGCTTTCCCTTAGGCCAGTGGTCGGCAAACTCATTAGTCAACAGAGCCAAATATCAACAGTACAACGATTGAAATTCCTTTTGAGAGCCAAATTTTTTAAACTTAAACTGTATAGGTAGGTACATTGTTATTAACTTAATTAGGGTACTCCTAAGCTGGCCTTTGCTAAAAACGTCCTCAATCGGATTGAGGTACGTTCGCTGAGGTCAACCCCTTCCAACTCTCCCATCCTCAACTTGTGCATGAATCGCGCGCTTCCCCCATGCTGCGTATCCCGTCACCCGACCCACCGACCGACACCCCCCACTTCTAACGCCACTTCTTCAAAATAGACTCGCCCAGGCCGAAAACCGACTTTTGCACATGGGCCATGAAGTTTCAATCGCACTGTACATGCATGCCCGCTCATGGTATTTTGTGGAAGAGCCACACTCAAGGGGCCAAAGAGCGGCATGTGGCTCGCGAGCTGTGGTTTGCCGACCACTGCCTTAGGCCTCCATTTACTAACATGCCACTGTTGGTGCAGTAGTAGAGGTATCAAATCCATTCCCTTATCTCATTCCTACAGGAACCCATTCTGCATGTCATATCATAAGTTGTTTCAGAACCAGCTGCTTCTGGTGATTTAAGCAGCAGCCTTTCACAAACCTGGTAGCTTTTCCCTTTTTAGATGATGAGGGGAAGATTAAATCTAAATGTCCTATGGATTCTGTTTTTGTTCCAGTGATTATAAAGCAGCTAACTTCATTATCAACTTATATATCGTCAATGAGCCTTGGGTCTTCTCACTGGCCTGGTGCTCCAAGATTAACTCGGTGACCACAGACAACATTGTGCTCCTCAGGCAGATAAATTACCCGTACTACGCCATGGTGAGCTGAGTTCCAGATTGTTCTTCCAAGGCTGGTATAATAGGATTTCACGTCCCCTACCCCACCTGTATATTTCCCACTGTGTAGTTGCCTGGGGAGCGACTTAAGGGCAGAGACATCTATGATTTTGGAGGTGTGGCTTTCTCCCTTCTATCACACAGATCCTACTGTGAACTTGGAAATGTTCTATTGGCCAAAGAAAATCACATGGTCAAGTCCAGATTCAAGGTGGATGAGGGCAGAAACAGACTTCACCTCTTGTTGGGGAGGAATAGCAAAGTCACATTGTATACTTTTATTTTCACTCAGATTTTACAGATTTAAGTAACATTTTATTATACTGCACAATTAAAACAATAAATACAACTGTTCTAAGCCATTTGAGGCACAAGACAACTTATTCTTGGTTTTGCTTGGTGATGCTCATGGGGTGGGCATCCATCAGTCTGGTTCCCCGAGGGCATTAAGAGCCCTAGTTTAGTGGAAGTTAGTTAAGAGCTCCTACTACACCTGTCTAGTAGGGCTGTTGTGAACATTAGATGTGAAAATACCCTTAAAGTGCTTAGAACACTTCCTTAGCTCCTGTAAGTGTTCATTAATTGTTAGTTTTTATTATTATCATGATCATTAGTGTTTTTATTAATATCACTAGAGGCCCAGTGCATGAAATTCATGCATGGGGGCGGGGGTGTATGTGTGTGTGTACCTCAGCCCAGCCTGCACCCTCTCCAATCTGGGACCCCTCGAGGGGTTTCTGACTGCCCATTTAGGCAGTCGGACATCCCTCTCACAATCCAGGACTGCTGGCTCCCAACTGCTCACCTGCCTGTCTGATTGCCCCTAACCGCTTCTGCCTGCCAACCTGATCACCACCTAACCACTCCCCTGCTGGCCTGATCAACGCCTGACTGCTCCCCTGCCAGCCCTATTGCCCCTAACTGCCCTCCCCTGCCGGCCTGTTCACCCTAACTGCCCTCCCCTGCTGGCCCAGTCACCCCTAACTTCCCTCCCCTGTGGGCCTGATTGCCCACAACTGTCCTCCCCTGCTGGCCTTCTTGTGGTGGCCATCTTTGACCACATGGGGGTGGCCATCTTGTGTGTTGGAGTGATGGTCAATTTGCATATCACCTCTTTATTATATAGGATTATTCAATCCAAGGAAAGACCTCGGGATAGGGTGGGGAATGGCCTAAGAAAGAATAAAAAATGCCAGCCCCAGCAGCATGAAGTAAAATTGGAGGGGGAGCAGTGGAGGAAGAAAGGGAGAATCAAACCAGGAAATTAGAAAACTCACACAAGAGGCCCTAGGAGCTGGAGCTCTGGGATGTGGTGATTCAGGTAAGGAGTGTAGAGCAGGGGACATGTTAGGTAAGGGAGAATTATAATTTCAACCTACTTACTTGAAGTATCATGATATAGAACTGCTGGCTCACAGATGAGGTGCTTCAGTATCACCTGGGAAGCTGTTAGAAATACAGAAGTTCTAATTCCTGAGGTCTGTAGAGAGACCCAGGAACCTGTACTATTGAAAGCTGCGCAGGTGGATTTGGATGCACAGCCAGGCTTGGGAAGCCGAGCCATGGAAACACAGAGAGCTGGGACTCCAGAACTTGGGCTGTGGTCCTGGGTCCAGAGCAGACTTGCCATGTGATTTCTCTGGGACTCCCTCAGGCCTCTGTGTTGAGTGGCCAGGGAAATGAAGAGTGTGCAGTTTCATCCCTCTAGAGCCCCTCCCCCCTTGGAAGGGTGATTGTTAGGAGAGCAGCAGGTATTCTCTGTGTGTGAGATCACCACATCCGACAGCTTCCTCCGCCTGGTTTGTTCCCCTCCACTCCATCCCCAGCCCTGGCAGCAGAGTAAGGGACTTGGCCCATCTGATCTAAAATCCCTTCCAACAGTTCATGAACTGTAGTTTGTTTTCTACTTTGCAGACACCAAAGTCCTATGTGTTCCTGTGGGTTCTCCTGGATTGTATTTCTGCAGTTTTCATTTTCACCGTATTTTATTTTCATTGGTAAGCATATGTTTGTGATTTTAAATGAATTTTTCCCAAAATAAAAGTACAAGTGGTTCCTTTGAGAAGTTGAGAAAAAACAGTTAAACACCCTTCCTATAATCCATTCCTCATGGCAAGTTCTCAGGAAGACAGGGTTAGTAATCTGAACCCTTCATTTCTTTTCATGCTGCCTGCAGCTCGTCACACCCCTTCCACCTCCTCTGCACAAGACAGTATTCTAAGGATAAGGACTGTCACTGATGCTCAGTGACCACAGATTCAGTGGGGATTACTTGGGAGAGGATGGGAGCTGAAGGTTGTCAAGAACAAGTGCCTCCATCTTCCCACCTTCCACAAAACTGGACATAGCAGGACGCTGTGTAAACAGCAAGTTCACAAACCTGGAAGCCTGGGTTTTAGCCCTGGATTTGCCCCTTAGTTGCAGGGCGACCCTAGGAAAATCATTGTCCTTTTCTAGGCCATAATCTTTATCTAAGAAAATGACATGTCAGAATCCATGCAGGGATAATGCTACATGGTTACAAGTTTCCAGGTGGGAGAGGAAACACCAACTAGAAGAATTTTAGCTAAAGGAGACCATGGTTGTGTAGACCTAATCATGACCACCATTTCTTCACTGTGAGTTATCCTTTAAAGGGAAAACTATAAACCCTCTGCTTAAGTGAGAATTTTACTGGATAATGTTTCTTTTCTGGCTACTGCCTTGGATTATTGTTCTTTTTTTACTACTACCTTGGGTTATTGTTATTTTTGGCCACTACCTTGGATTATTGTTATTTTTGGATTATTATATTCTTATCCAAGATTCACGGATAGTCTGCTTCCTTCCAGGTGGAGAGAGAACCTAAGAGAACAAGTCTTCGAACGCACCAGCAGTTACACAGGTAAAGTTGGGGGCCTACCCCACTGCTACCCATTACCCCAGGGCATGGGGTCTGCTTTTCATGTCACTGACAAGTGCTGAGGGAGTCGGATATGGAGGGTGGGGACCAGAGAAAAGTGAGAGGTGTAGCTGGGCACAGATTCTGGAGGGCCCTTGACATCAGGCTCTTTTTGGACTTCATTCTCTAAGCAGAGACCCCATAGGAAGATGTTGAACATGGTATTTACTTTTTATTTCTTCATATCTTTATTCAGCACACAGTTCTTGAGTTCTCACTTTGTGCCAAGCACCCTGCGAGGGACTGAAGATCATTGAAAAAATGGAGGTTGGCTCTACAGAGCAGAGGGTTGGCCCACAGAGAACAGTGAAGAAGCAGACAAAAGTATAGCTATTGACATTAGTGGTCCAGACACCCACATCCAGAATAGCTGTGGGCAATGTGTGTTGGAGGGTCGGTGGCGGGGGACACAGCAGAGATCCTGAAGTGCTGGACTAGAGTCTGGACTCTGCATATAAGCAGTCAGGAGATGGCAAATGAGTTTCAAACAGGGGAGCGATATGCTCGGTTTCTGTGTAGAGGGGATGGAATAACAGAATACTTTATTATTAAGCAGAAGAATTCAGGTGCTGAGGAAGGGAGATAGGTCCAGTAAGGGAAGGGTAAGCTAGATTGAACTTTCAAAAGGTTGTGGCGATAATCACATTGTTATTGGTTTGGGAAGCCAGTTCAATGTCAAAGGAAAAACCAAGTAGAAGGCAGAGGACTGTGCAGTACATGATACTGTTTCTTTCACAGTTTCTGGAACCTTTAGTAAAGCAGCACAAAATCATGAATTAATTTAATTTATTGTGGATGGTGAAGATCCTGAGATGCTATGCACCAGTGGTAGATGACTGAATAACACAATACTTAGAGTCAGGAATGGATCCACGGGGACTCTGAAAGAATGTTTAGAAATTTGGATAAATTAAATGGAAGTCATTTATACTGTGAAACTGAAGGTTCAAACCAAGATTGTCCAAATCTCTTGAGGGGAGGAGAATTCTAAAGTAACTCTTAGTTACATGAATCTTAAGATCACTCTACTGGCTGTTAAGAAGTCTGAGGGCTGTATTCCAGATACCTTATGATTTTTAGTAGTTGCATGAATAAACTAAGGCTGCCATAATAAAATATCGTAGGCTGGTGGCTTAAGCAACAAAAGTTTATTTTCTCACACTTATGGAGACTAGTTCAAGATCAGTGTGTCAGCAGGTTTGGTTTCTTCTGAGCCCCTGTTCTTGGCTTGCAGATAGCCACCTTCTTGCTGTACCTCACACAGCCTTTCCTCTATGCGCATACACATCTTCAGTGCCTCTGTTTGTCTCCAAATTTCCTCTTCTTCAGGCAGATTGGATTATTGCCCACCCTAATGGCCTTATTTTAATGAACTCTTTAAAGGCTCTATCGCCAAGTATAGTTTAGATTTTGAGGCACTGGGGTTAAGGCTTCAACATGTGAATTTGGGGGCACACAATTCAGCCCATTACTAACAGAGCCAAAAAATGAAAAGAACATGGAAATGGTGAGGAAATCATGGATAGGAGAGGTTTTGAAAGAAAATTTGAAGATATGTATACCTTTAATGGCTATAATGCCTTAGAAAAAGTACTCAGTTAACTTCCAACACCCTTCATGTTAAAATGAAAAGGAGAGAAGGTGAATAGAAAATAAGTTGAGTATTTCAGTTTAAGAGTTTTTAGTTGCCTATTGCATAAACTAATTTTGTCTGATCTAAGCAGAAAGAAAAGGTATCAAAAGGCTGTTTGAGTACTTCCAAGAAAAACCTAGAAGGTTCAAGACCAAGTTTAGAATCCTGGAAGGAACAAGTAAGATTAGATAGAACTCAAAACCTCAGTCTAGGTTGAGGGGAATAGAGCCCCCAATACTAAGCACAGTGTCACATCTTACACCATAGCCACCAACAAGATGGGCATGTATGGCTGTTGCCATCAGAAGATATTCAGCACCTTTCTAGCTTAAGGATATATTTTTTCAGCACTCTAAAGAACTCAGTCCTTTGTTTTCTGTCTTATATAGTTTCTTTTTTCTTTTTCTTTTTAAATCCTCCCCTGAGTATATTTTTCCATTGATTTTAGAGAGAATGGAAGAGAGAGGAAGAGACAGAAACATCTATGTGAGAGAAACACATTGATTGGTTGCCTCTTGCATGAGCCCGACTAGGGCCCTGGCTGGGGAGGAGTCTGCAGCCGAGGTACATGCCCTTGACTGGAATTGAACCTGAGACTCTTCAGTCCACAGGCCAACACTCTATCCACTGAGCCAAACCGGCTAGGGCTCATATAGTTTCTTATGAAAAGTCTTCCAAGATAAAAATAGTTTTTTCATTTTCTTATCTTTGTTCCTCTACTTCTAATATGTCCTTTTTCTCTGCTTTTTAAAAAATTATCTTTATTGTTGAAAGTATTAGAGATGTCCCCTTCTGACTGCTTTTTATGATTGTTTCTTTTGTTACTGGTTTTCAGTAATTTTATTATGGCCAGGAATTTAGGCATGGGTTAGCTGGGTACTCTGTTTAGAGTCTCACCAGGCTAAAATAAAGGAATTGGCCTGGCTGAGACTTAAGATTACTCTTTCATTCTCACTGGTTTTTGGCAGAATTTAGTTCCTTAGAATTGTAGGACTGTAACTGTCCCTGTTCTCTTGATCACTGATGACAGGGTTTTTCTCTGAGCTCCTGGAGTTCACCTTCAGGTCCTTGTCATATGGCCCTCTCACAACATAGCAGCTTACTTTTTCAAAGCTAGCACAATAATATATCTCATAGCAGATGGATTCAGAAAAAGGAGAACAAAGGAAGCAAAATAACAGAAAAAAACAATAGACAATAAGTTGAAACATGGTAGTCATAAATGCAACCATTTTATTAATTACATTACATATAAATGGACCAAATACTCAAAAGTAGAGATTGTCTAATAGAAAAAAAGAAAGTCCCAACCATATGTGGTCTACAAAAGAAATACTTAAAACCAAAGTCACAAATTGATTCAAAGTAAAAGGATGGGGCAAACAATCTGCATCTATATATATAAGAGCCTAAGCAACCTTTACGACCAGTCGACCAAACGACTGGTTGCTCTGATGCGCACTGACCACCAGGGGGCAGACGCTCAACGCAGGAGCTGCCCCCTGCTGGTCAGTGCACTCCCACAGCCAACCTCCCGTGGCTGGCCAACTTCCTGTGGTCCCTCCCTGATCAGGGTCCCTCCCCCTGGCCAGCCAACCCTGATCGGGCGATTAGCCCTGATTGTCAACCAGGCTGAGGGACCCCATCCATGCACAAATTCATGCACTGGGCCTCTAGTAAGAAATAATATCAGAAAAAAATAGACTTCAAAACATGGAACATTACTGGAAACAAAGATTTCATAATGATGAAAAGGTCAGTATATCAGGAAGCCATTATAAATAAAATGATGTATGCACTTAATATCAGAGCTTCAAACCATATGAAACAAAAAATGAAAGAGAAATCATAGTTGGAGATTTTATAAGTAGTCTCTCAGTACTTGAAATAAATAATCACACACAAAAAAATAAAATCAGAAGGGTTATAGAAATCTGAACAACAATTTCAGTCACATTGACATAAAACAAAATTCCCAACAACTGGAAGAATATACCATATTTTCAAATGTACATGGCATATTTACCAAAATAGACCAGATGATAAGCCATAAGACAAGTCTCAATAAATAAATTTCAAAAGATTTGGATCTTTACACAGTGTATTCTGTGACCACAACAAACTTAAAAACAAATATTAATAAAATATCTAGATTAGCCTCTAAATACTGGAAATTAATGTATTTTTAAACATTCCATTGATTTAGGAGTAAATCACAAGGGAACTTAGATATTATATATTTTTAAGTAAAGGATAATGCATATACAACAGCAGGACTTACAGGAAAATTTAAATGTTAGAAGGAAGAAAGGTTTAATACTGTTTAAGTTTCTACCTTAAGAATCTATAAAAAGAAGAGTACATTTTTCCTAAGTAAAAGAAAGGAAATACTAAATATAGCAGCGATCGATAAAACAGAAAGATACAAAGGAAATGCAAAACAGTGGAAAGTTAGTCCTTTGAAAAGTTTAATAATATTGATAAACTCTTAGCAAGATGTGTGAGGTGGGGGGAGGGAGAGAAAGAGGTTGCCAATATAATTGATGATGAATAAAAGAGTATATCCATAGATCCTAGCCATAAAAAGGAAAATTATGAACATTTTTATGTCATTAAATTTGACAACCAAAATGAAGGGAACAATTCCTGAAAATATATTTTACCAGACCTGACAGAAAAAGAAATAGAAATTTGTAATAACCCACTATCAAAATCAAATTCATATATCAAAAACTTCACCAGAAAGAAAAGTTTGGGCCCAAAGAGTTTCACTGGTTATTCAAATATTTAAGAAATAATACTAATAGCCTTGGCCGGTAGTGTTCAGTGGTTAGAGTGCCAGCCTGCACACGGAAGGGTCACAGGTTTGATTCCCAGTCTAGAGTTATGTACCTGGGTTGCAGGTTCAATCCCCTGCCCTGGTCAGGGCTCCTGCTGAAAGCAACCAGTCAGTGTCTCTCATTCACATCAATGTTTGTCTCTCCCCCGCCCCCTCCCTTCCACTCTCTAAAAATCAATGGGGAGAAATATCCTCTGGTGAGGATTAACTAAAAATAAATAAATAAATGATACTAATATTATACCAACTCAAAAAAAAGAGGAAAGAACACTTCCCAGCTGATTTTTGAGGCCAGAAAAGTCCTCATATAAAACTTCACAAAGACATTACAGAACAAAATTTACAGATCAATATCATCTACAAACTTAGACATAAAAATCCTTAACAAAATATTAGCAAATTGAATCAATCAATGTAAACAGGATGATACATCATGAGAAAGTAAGGTGTATACCAGTAATGCAAGATGGATATTTCATATAAAAACTAATATAATCCCATATTAAAATAAAAAAAGCATATTTGACAAAAGTCAACACCCCTTTATAATGAATGTCTGGGCTAACTAGGAATAGGGATTAAACTTCCTCAATCTGATAAAATATATTTACAATAAACCTACTGCCAATATCATTTTTAATGGGGAAGCAATGAATATTTTCCCTGTAAGATC
Organism: Myotis brandtii; assembly: GCF_000412655.1. Lineage (NCBI taxonomy): Eukaryota > Metazoa > Chordata > Mammalia > Chiroptera > Vespertilionidae > Myotis > Myotis brandtii. The sequence continues at coordinate 738,102 of NW_005359225.1, forward strand.
AGAAATAAGGCAAGGATATCTGCTCTCACAACTTCTATTCAGCATTGTGCTGGAGATCATAGCCAGTTTAATAAGATAAATGACAGCTATAAAGGAATAAATAAAACTTCTGGTTTGCAGATACGATTATTTAAATTAAAAACTCTAAGGAATCAAACAACAAACAAACCTATTGAAAATAATAAGTGGGTTAAGTAGTCGCTCAGGATATAAGGTCAATATACAGAGAAATTAATTGTAAGACTTTATATTACCAATGAATAATTGGTAAAATTTTAAAAATCTAAATGCCATTTATAACAACATAAAACCTGAAAACTACAAATGTTTGCTAAAAGAAGACCCAAATAAATGGAGCAATACACCACATTCATGAATTAGAAAACCTAATATCCTAGGTATTTGTTGTCCTAAAATTCAGTTGACCTACAAATTCCACTCAAGAGCAATAAAAAATCCCCTTCCTCCTGACAAAAGATAAAGCTCATGTGTGTAGCTATTTCTTCAAGATTGAAATTACATTCAGGGTAAAAAAAATAACCAAGTTCTGGGCTTACCACTTTGGATTCTCACTTTCTTCTAGATTTTGGCTACACAGTTCCTCCCTTATTGTAAATTCTTATATCATTTAAGATATTTTATTGGTTTTGTATATTATCCAGTTTTTAATTTGTCTTTGGTAAGAGTCAAATCCCCAGCTCCATTGCTAGAAGACCTCTCCACCTTTTATTTTTTCTATTAGTCAGCTAGATAAAAATTATTTTTTGAGTACTTACTATGTGACAACACTGTATCTAGTGGCAAGCAAGACAAAGTCTCTGACCATAAGAAGCTCCTATTCTAATAGAGAAGTGTTCATTATTTATCTTTTTCTTGTGTTCATTTTTTAAGGCAATGGTTGTGAAGTGCATGAACTTTAAGAGAATGTTAATTTCTGTCTTCTGAGGGCTTCCCTGGGGGGTTGGAACCTCACACAATAGACTCTTCGATTCCAGCGGCATGCTGAATTGCATGACCATGATAAAGTTTGCACAAAGTCTGGGATAGGGAGAACTAGGGGGAAAGAACCTGAGATGGTAAGTGAGGGACTAACATTTTAAATATAACGAGGATTTCACTACATGACCAACAGGGATTGGAGAGGTGACATTTGAGAACTCCGTGTGTTTGTCTTTTCTATCCCACAGATACTGGAAGTATAAGATACAAAGGGAGAAAAAGTGAGAAAGGAGAAGATTACTCTGCAGCCATGCCATCTCCTTCCCAAGTTGGGGAAAGCCCGGAGCCTCCAGCAGCCCCTCCCGAGGTTTAACCAGGATAAAAGACATTGAACCATAATCAGTCCAGGAAGCCACCGAGCCTGCTACAGATGACCTTAGACAACCGGTGCCCACTGAGAAGGCCTTTGAATCCACCCCAGCACTCACCTAGAAGGCCAACAGAGGCCACCCTCCAGACTGCAGTGCCAGAGGCAAAGGACCCAGCAGTTTCCTCCATAGACACTTCTCACCCTAAAACAACCCAAAAAGACTCCCACTGTTGAATACTCCCAAGAATCCTGTTTTACGATGTTTTCCACCACATCCAACATGTCCTTCTCCTTTGGGCTCTCTTCAAAGAATGAGCCACATCTTGCCCCCTTCTAATTCTTCCTCTCTGTGCCTAAGGGTGGTGATGGTGGGGAGCGGTCAAGAAGGGAGTGCAGAAGAGCATTGGAAGCTCGATGGAGAACGTCAGGTCTAGCCTTTCTATAAAGGATGCAGCTCCAGGGTGTAGGCAAGAGGGAAAACAACTGCTGTGGTCTTGGAGCTGGAGCGCATTCTTCCCTGGATGATACGGGTTTTTCTCATCCGAACCCTTCATAGTAGCCCTGCTAATGGAGCGGCGGTGGTGAACTTCAGCATGTAAATAAAGGCAACCTTTCAGGAAGACAGAAGGTAAGTGGAGTATGCATTCTTTGGACCCTTCTGTGATGACTCAGGCTGAAAAAGACTAGGGGATGAGTGCAAAAGGGATGCCATCCTGGGTCAGAAAATGAGAGGTGGCCTGGGCATGTTAGGGGCAAAGATTTTATCCACAGGCATTCTTTGTGATCTAGTGTGAAGTGGGATGATGCTTCCTAATAGTTTGCTGTTGGCTGATTCCCCAATGGAAAGAGGGCGCATTCCTTGAAGGGAAACTACAACTTAGAACAAGCAGCTGGAGCCCCTTCTGTGTGGGATCCCAATAGTAGAAGCAGTGAATTGAGTTCCACTAGGTGACCTTCACCTATTCACACTTATCTGGGCCTCAGTGTCCCCATCTATACGATGATGGTGTAGGGGCAGACCACTGTAGCACCTTCCCCAGGCCCAGGCTTATCCTGGACTGACTGTGGAGGCAGGTAACCACTCGGGGTTGTGGGGGGCGGGAGAAGGGAGGGGCAGGACAGTCTAGGACAGCAACACGACCATCCCAGAAGGCAGGGCTATGGTTTGGGGCCTGCGTTTCCTCAACGCCCCCTCCCTCTCCCACAGGCAGCTGCGGAGAACAGGAATAGTACTCCCTGTGGGTCGGTTGGGCACCTAGACGCTAAACACCTGGGTGTGTGAGGGCAAGCAGGACTTGGCTCTGCTGAAGTATCAGGGGGACCCCGAGGCAGATCACAGACACACCCGCTTCAAGGGGATTCTCCCCTGTCACCTCACTAGGCACTCATCCCGGCCACAGCCCCAAATCACACCTTCCCTCTCTGAAGCCTCCAGCTCCAGACCTGCCCAGGTCATGGCCAAACTTGGTTGTCCATCCTGGTGTCAAAGTAGCATTTTACAGGCACCCACTGGATGTAGGGATTTAACCCAAAGAGACATTGTTCGTGGGGTTCTCAGGGATTTCTTAATGAACCAAGGAGATGTTTCTGGCAGGATTCCGGGGCCACTCTGGCTCCACTGGCCCTGGTGAAGGCTCAGAAGCCAGTCCCTCCTTGACCTCTTGCCCGTGCACACTTAGGTCCTCACCTCCCAGGCCGAAGCCCAGCATTTCTCTGCTATCTGCCCTTGTCTCAGCCAGTCTTTTAAATCTCTTTCAAGCACACCTTGGGCTCAGACACCCCTACCCCCAGGCCCAGACCAGCTTGGCCCTGTACACATAGACCAAGGAGAGAGTTACACAGCCAACAGGGCCCTGTCCCCACAGACTCTTTCCCTCCTCCTCCCATTAGAGACACTCCCAGGCCAGAAGGTGAAACACGTGCTTTATGACCTGAGGTGGTCAGGAAAGAGGGGCTCAGCACTCACACTGCAATAGAGAGAGGAGTCCGTCTCCTCCACCCCAGCTGAGGGTCCTGGACGTACGGGAATTCAACCAGTCCAGTCCTTAGGTGTCAGAATACTCTTGATTAGGTTGGTTTGGTCTGGTTGCCCCCAGGATGGAGAACTAGGGTGTCCTCTTGATTCCCGGTCCCAGTGCACACAGAAAGCCAAAGGAGGTCGCATGGCCGGGCTGGTCTGGGATGAGAGAAGCGTGCACGGAGCACAGGCTCTTACAACCGGGAAGGCCACAGCCAGGACCAAATCCTACCTGCGGGCCTTAGGGGTGTTGGAAGGGTGCTCTGCACCCCAGCAAGGCCACCTCACTGGAAGGAGGACCAGAGTCCAAGCTGGTGCTGTCACTGGTGGCTGGCTGGCCCAGCTTCTCTGCCCGATGGCAAAGGTCTTCCCCCAGCTGCCACCTGAGGCGCAGGCACAGAGCCAGTGCCGCCTCCACACTGTTCACTTGCCACTCCGGGAGCCCCGCTGTTTGCTCATGGCCGTGAGCATCTGGCTGATATAGGAAGTCAGGAGGTCATCCATCTTGTAGCCCTGGAGACAGTGGCAAGATGATAAACAGTGCAAAGAAGGACAGGCCCAGCCCACGCACACCCAGCTCCCAGAGAAGTGCAGTAGGCAGCACCCTGGACAAGGCAACTCTCATCCACTCTGGATTCGGTCTCCCCAGCTGCACAGTGGAGGGGCTGGATTCCTCCAGGTAGATGTCTACGGTTCTAAGCTGTATGACCCCACATGAAGGCCTAGCTTGTGTGTCCCTCACATTCTGGAAGCCTACCTCCAAGAATGACTCTAAAGGCTACAAGTGAAGCTATGCCTTGGAAATTGAGTCCAGGAGGCCTCGTTGGTAATGGTTTTACTGTTGAACTCAGAGTTGAAGGCTCACTCCCCAGGTACTAAAGGCACTCAAACAATAGTTACTGCAGGAGGGGTCTGTTCCTCAGCCCCAGATTAAGCCTCTTCTCCCAGACCTAAAGCTGAGCCTCAAAATGACCTGACCTTGGCCCCAACCTGACTCTTGATCCTGGCCCCAGGCCAAGCCACGCACTCCCCATGTTTGCTCCAGGGCCTGGAGAGCGGCTGAAGCTTTAGTGCAGCAGGGGCGCCCGCCAGGCCTGGAAAGGCGCTCTCACCAGCGACGTCTCACAGAGCAGCTTGCTCCCGCGCACCAGGTTCCCAATGGTGATGTGGAAGTAGGTGTTGCCGCTGCTCCAGTTGGAGATCTTGGTGAAGGGGTGCGTGGTCAAGATGTCCTGGGGGAGCAGAAGGTCTGAGGCTGCACAGCCTGGACTCTCTGGCCTCACTCCCTTCAGCTCCAGCCCACAGACACCACCCATAGGAAGGGCCTGGGGCCCTGGGAAGATGAGCAGGAGGGTAGAGGCTAGCTCTGCCAGAGTGCTGCTGGGGAGGCAGGGGCCTTCCTGCTCCACGTCTGGGTTGGGACCAGCAGGTGGGATACCCAAGGGAGTCAAGAGACTGCTGGGATGTGGGAGTGGACATGTCGGAGGCCTAAAGGAACTGAAACTGTGGTCCTGGGTGAGAGACTCCAGGGAAAGTCTAGGAAAGAGACAAGAAGAAGGAACAGAGTGGATCCAGAGACATGGAAGCATGGAACAGTGTGTGTAATCTCAGAGGGAAGGTGGAGGAGGGTGGGTGGGTGGAAGGTAACCAACCAAAGACCTTGTAGGCATATATGCATAACACATGGACACAGACAATAGGGTGCTGAAGGCCTGGGGCGGGGGCAGGCTGGAGGGGGTCAATGGGGGAAAAGGAGGACATATGTAATACTTTCAACAAGAAAGATTAAAAAGAAAAGACAGGACAGAACCTTGGGGAACACAGTGTTATGGGCTGGATAGAGAGGAAGCCCACAGACGGGTCTGAGAGGAAAACCAGGCAAACACGGAGCCAAGAGGAAGACGGGTCACTGGCGCCCGCAGTGCAGCTGTCTTCCTGTGCACGTGGTAGGTCTGTGCTTCCTGGTCCCCTGGATGGGAGTGCTTGGCCCATAAATATGAGCATTAGTCACCCCAGCACAGCCTGCCATGCTGCCCACGACAGGCAGAGAGCATGTAAAAAGGACAGAGTGGATGGTAGCGTCCAATGATGCTGACAGGCAAGTGCTAAGGCGTTCCCTGGGTTTAGTAACAAGGTGTTAGTAACTAGCAGAGCCGTTTGGATGGAGCAGATGAGGGTCAGGAAGTAGACGGAACAAGCACAGCCTCTCAAGATGTGTGGCCACGAGGGCAGGTGATGTGAGGGTGGAGGCTGGCAGGGGCTTCATTAGGGGTGCAGACAGAGCAGCCTGCCCCTGCCTGCTCTGCCCATTCTCTGCTCACCTTGGTCCTGGGATCAATGAGGCTGACCCCATACTTGTTGATGGCAATCAAGAGGATCTCCGGGAAGTTTGGCTCCGTAGTTTGCTAGTAAAGAAAGTAAAAAATCATCAGGTGGGGACCCAGAGCAGGAAAAGCTGTGTGCATCTGGAGCAGAATAAAGACGCTCCAGCTGGGATTAAGTTGACCTGCCAACTCGGTGCCAGGGGGGCAGGGTGCTGGCAGCCCTGCCATGCCACCTTGACAAGAGCTCCCACAGATTATCCTCCGAGAGTCTGGCATGTTTACACATCTGCTTCCCTCCAGGCTGAGGTCTTGTCCCTCTGTGTCCAGCACCGAGTCCAGGGCTCAGCACTTAGCCGAGACACCCGGCTGAGACAGGTCCTGAGCTCTCCTCCTCTCCAGGCCAGGGCAGGCACAGAGGCCGCCACTGCTCCCCACGGTCCTGGGGAGGAGTCCCTGTCTTCTCAGCCCCCTCCCCCCCACCTCCCTCCTCTCTGAGAAGCCGCCCACAGCATACCTTCACCTCGAAGAAGGCTGAGCCAAAGGTGGGCCACTTGAAGATGACCTTCAGGAAGGCCAGCTTGGCCTCCTCCTTGGACTTCCCCGCGTGCTTGTTGAAGTAGGCGACGATGGACTGCAGGGGGAGGCTGGGTCAGTCTTCTCCCCTGCCCCTCCCCCATCTGCTCTGTCAGCAGCTGTCATGGGCCTTGGAGGGCCCGGCAAATGATGGGGTCCTGGAGCCATGGCGAGCTGCCTTCTTATCCTAGTTAGTGGATTGCTGCCCTCCCTCCCCTCCCCCAAGCAAGCAGGCCAAAGAGTAGCAATCAAGTAAAGCCAGGACACCACAGCCATCACAGTAACCACGGTAACCAGGACGGAACATTATTGCAAAGTGGCCTTTGCCTGACTCCTTTGCCTGAAAGACTGGAGACTAAAGCAAGTGGAGAGGGAATGGGAGGGTGACCCTATCACACGCGGGGCCACAGGAGACGCTTCCCTGGGCTGTTGGCTGCTCCTTGGCCCCTGGGGTGCCCGGAGACCCATTGTGGGGGACCTTATTCCCACCACCTCCCCCATGCTCACCCGCTTCCAGTCGTCAGGTGAGACCTGCCGGATGAGGTCCTGGGGCACCAGCTCCCGCAGCAGCTTTGGGATACTGGGGAAGTAGGACTTGTCTTCTTCGAACTTGACCCTGTAGATCAGCGCCCCCAGCTGCAGCACCTCTTCCCGCGTGCACTTGTGGTAGCCTCGGAGATACTTGGGCAACTCCTGCCAGAGACAGAACAGGTCACAGGGAGGCAGGGACTTCTTCCCTACCACCCTGAGGCTGGGTCCACCTGCTTCTCCAGCCTCCTTAAGGGGAAATGGCACAGGGCAGGACAACAGCAATTGTGCCCACACAGGTTCAGCACGTTGCAGTTCAAAACAGAGCTGCATGGGAATAGTATGTCATTTCCCCTCATAACAGTCCAGTGGGGTGAGCAGTCCCATTTTAAAAACGCAGAAACTCAGAGTGACCCGCTGGTGAACCTGAGACGATTCACCAGCCCACCCAGGCCTGTCCTTCTGTGGGAAAAGCCTCTCCGCCCAGGCCTGTCCTTCTGTGGGAAAAGCCTCTCAGCCAGCCTCCTTCCACTGATCCCTTGAGACTGGCTGGTTTCAGCAGCAGCACCAGCCCATTCCGCACCTTGAACTTCCAGACCCAGAACCAGAGTAACTGAAGATGATGAGTAACTCAAAAACAAAGATGAATCCTCTAAAGGGCCAGCACCACCCACAGGCTCCTGGAGCCTTGAAGCTCTCTTGTTTAAAGCATAGGGAAACAGAGGCTGGCCTGAGGACACAGGGCAAATCAGAAACCCAAGTCAATGGTGATCCACCTACCTTTTCACGTACTCACTCATATACTCATCCACGCTACCACCTATCTGCTCATCTATACCCACTCATCCATCCATCTACCCAGCCATATGGGTCTACCCACACATCTGTTTCCACCCATTTCCCTATTTGTTCATCCATCCACCTACCAACCCTCCTACCCACTTACCCATTCACCCATCCATTCACCGATATCCAATTCAAAAATTCATTTACCATCCATCCTTCTCCCATCCATTCACAGAGTCACCTATTCACGCACCCATCAAGCCAACATCTACTTATTGAGCATCAACTATGAGCCGAGCCCTATAAGCAACAACATATATCCTCCTTACTCTCACTGAACTTATAGGCAAAGCAAGAACAGACATTATCACATCAAACCAATGTACAATCCCAATCTTTGAAGGAAATATTCCCAGTGCTATGAGAACACAGAACAAAGTGACTTGATAGAGTCTCAGGGACAGGGAAGACTTCCCTTAAGATGATTCATAAAAAACAGCATGGAGATTCCTCAAAAAATTAAAAATAGAACTGCCTTCTGACCCAGCAATTTTACTTCTGGGTCTAGTATATCCAAAGAAACCCAAAACACTAATTTGAAAGAATATATGCACCCCTATGTTCATTGCAGTGTTATTTACAATAAGCAAGTTATGAAAGCAACCCACGTGCCCATCAGTAGACGATTGGATAAAAAAGCTGTAGTACATATACACAATGGAATATTACTCACCCAAAAAACGCCCACACATTTGCAACAGCATGAATGAGGGTATTACACTAAGTGAAATAAGGCAATCAGAGAAAGACAAATACCATATGATTTCACTTACATGTGGAATCTAAAGAACAAAGCAAACCAATAGAAACAGACTCATAAATACAAGGAACAGACTGATGGTTGCCAGAGGGGTGGGAGATTAGGGAACTGGGTGGAAAAGGTGAAGGGATTGAGAAGTACAGATTGGCGGTTACAAAATAGTCACGGGGATCTAAAGTACAGCATAGGAAGCATAGTTAATAACATTGTAATCACTAGGCATGCTGCCAGGTGGGTACTGAAAATGCTGGACGGGACACTTTGTAAAGTATATGACTATCTAACCACCATGCTGTACACCTGGAGCTAATACAAAATACTATCGAATGTAAAGTGTAATTGAAAAAAAGACACATCCGATGATGGAATTCACATCCAAAAGCTCAGCAGGTAAAGAGGAAGAGACCCGAGAGAAGAGCATCCCAGAAGAGAGCAGGACAAATCTCTCCCCAAGGCTGTGCCGGTACAGCCCCGCCCCGGCAAGGACACAGGTCTCTGCTTCTACAAGCGCACAGGCCGCACGCAGCACGTGGAGGCTACAGCCGCAGAGCGGTGCTGGCGGCTCACCTGGTAGTAGTGGAAGATGGAATCCGCCATGGGGTCCTTCCCTGGCACCGTGGTGGTCCACAGCTTCTTCATGAAGAACACCTGGTAGGTGAGCGAGGGCACGATTCCTGTGGCAGAGGGCAGCCGGGTGTCACCCAAAGGTCCCAGTACAAGATGTGCCCATGCCCAGCACCAGCCCCGGAGGAGACCCTCTGGGTATGACATTGAGCCAGCCCCCACCCTGCTCTGGGCCTCGGATGCACCCAGGACCCAGCCTCATGTTACCATCCTTGACGGGCCGTGCTTTCTTTATCCAGTCTGTCAGGTGTCGGACAAAGTCAAAGAAGAAGTCATTCTCGGGCACGCTGATGACCTAAGGACATGGCCATTCTAGTCCCCTCATTTTAGCTGGAGCAAGACTGTCTTCTGACTTCCCCACCCCAGGACCTGGTGGCCCCTTCTCCACAGACTCCCTCTGGCAGCCAGAAGGGGTGTCCGTGTACCAGCCCCACCCTGCCCGACCGTGCCTGCTGAGTGTCTCCAGAACACAGCCCACGCAGAGGGACAGTCACTCCATTCTGTCATTCAGCAAAGAACTGCTGAACGTTGCTCTGGGCCCCGGGGAAAAGGCTGAGAACGAGGCCCAGTCCCTGCCTGGCACATTCTGCGGCATCCACGTCCTGCTCCTCCTGCAGGCTCTAAGCCAGCGGTTCTCAACCTGTGGGTCGCGACCCCTTTGGGGGTCGAACGACCCTTTCACAGGGGTCGCCTAAGACCATCGGAAAACACATATATAATTACATATTGTTTTTGTAATTAATCACTATGCTTTAATTATGTTCAATTTATAACAATGAAATTACATCCTGCATATCAGATATTTACATTATGATTCATAACAGTAGCAAAATTACAGTTATGAAGTAGCAACGAAAATAATTTTGTGGTTGGGGGTCACCACAACATGAGGAACTGTATTAAAGGGTCGCAGCATTAGGAAGGTTGAGAACCACTGCTCTAAGCGATCCTGGGTCCAGGACCTCACTGAGACCCCTCTGCACCCCGTGTCAGGCACAGGGACAGTCATGAAGTGAGGAGACAGACATGGATGCACCGGGAGCTGGAGTGAATGGGAGGGAGTACTTATCTGCCAGAGCTGGTCAGGGAAGCCTTCCCAGGGGAAGGGGCTTGACCCTGGGCCTTTGACCCCATGCGCAGAGAAGCGGGGAGCAATGTGGGACCTCCGCTATGGAGGCAGACCCACCTAGATCTAGCCCCTTCTGTGTGACCTTAGATAAGTTCACCTTTCTCAGCCCGGGCTTTGTGACCTGTCAGGTCAAGGGTCAGTTCAAGGATTAATTGGCCTCTGCAGGCAGCTGAGGGAGTGGTCAAGTCAAATCTGGAAGTATATGTGTGCTGGGTGGGGGGAGGGGCCTGGTGTGAGGCTAGCTGTGCAGTGCCCCAGAGGAGAGATTTCGGGGCAGCTGCTGCCTGTAAGGGGGCACACGGGGACGCCACATACAGGAGCACCTCTCTCTTCCCCTCTCTCCCTCCCTCCCTCCCTCCCTCCCTTGTTTCCTCCCCGTGCTGCCTCATGAGTTGCTAAGGCTTCAGCAAATGTCCCAACCAACAGACCAAGAGCAGGCAAGACTCACCACCCACCTTGTCTGCAATTTTGACAAAGAGGCTGAAGCCCTCTGAGGACTTGAGGAGCAGCCGGGCGGCGATGTTCTGGCAGAAGTCCTTGGCCTTGGTGCTGGACTCCACCTCGAAGGCCTGGAGGAGGGGGGCTCACTTGGCTCTGGCTGTGCCTCCAACGAGACCGACCCCCTCCCATGCAAGACACGCCCCTCCGAGGGGGCTCCCGTGGGTCCGGAGCTAGGCACAGCATTTATGGAAAGAACAAGGCAGCTAACTCCTGTCTGGGTCTTCCCAGATCGTCCTCCCCTGAGCAGGACTCAGCCTTGGCCTCAGGGCCCTGGGCCTGCTGAGCAAGCCTGAGTGATAGTGGAGGAGCACAGAGGGCAGGGGGTGGGGCGACTGGAAGGAGAGAGACAGGAGGTGGAGGCGCACAGAGGGCAGGGGCAGGGGGTGGGGCGACTGGAAGGAGAGAGACAGGAGGAGGAAGAGAGCAAATTTCAGAAAAAGGGGGGAGGAGAAAAGAGGGGGAGGCAGCCCAGAGTGGGCTGGGAGGGACCGCAGAGTCTGGGGAAGTTTAGACGGAGGGAGGAGTGTGATGAGAGAGGGACCTCCATGTGACCTTCCGCTGGAGGGGACAGAAAAGGGTCTTAGAGAGTTTTGTCCTTGTGTCTGGCATCCTGTCGTGGCATTTCTGAGTCTCTAGTCTCTAGACAAGTTTTAAAACTGCTTTTCAGATGGAAAGTTTCAATGTTGGACGCATTTCTCTGAACATGACGCTGTGCTGAGATGGGGTCAGGAGTGGACACCAGGAGGCAGCCTGGCCGAATGGGCGGGACAGGAAGACAAAAGGGACCTTTGGACAAGGGGACCAAGGTGGTGGGGACCCCCAGTCAGGCCAGGTGGGGGGAGGGAGGGAGGAAGGTCTGAGGGAAGTGGGCCAGGGCGATAGGAACAGAGCTGGCCCCAGGGAGGGGCACCACACTGAGCTCAGCTCCAGGGAGAAGGCACTTGGTTCCCAGGCCAGGCCTCCTCAGCGGGGGCGGCGGGGGGGCGGGGAGACCTTCTCAAGGAAGCTGCTCACCGGAACCCAGAGGCTCCTGACCCAGGGGTCGGTGCCCACCTGACTGAGCTCTGACTCCACGAGGGGCAGGAGGAAGGGGCAAACGTGGGGATGGCGGAGGGGAGGACTCGGGCTGCTCCCTGTGCCCCCGAGGGCATTCATGAAGGTGTTTGGGGCCGTCCATGAACCAAGCAGCCAGTGGCCCTCACCTCGTCGGTGTCGTCGGGGAAGTAGACCTTGTGGAATATCTGGGTGGTTTTGTGCTGGATGGCCTCCACCTCCACCAGGTGTGGGGGGTACTTCCGGGACCCATTTCTAAAAGCCGGGGGTGGAGGGGACACAGTCAGGGGGCAGCTGGCGCATGACGCCAGGAACCGAGGGAACTTTTGGAGACGGAACACGCACTTCAATCCCCGTCCATCCCGTCTTACCAGGTGACAGTCACTTAACCTCTCAGAGCCTCCAGTTGCCCATCTGTGCAATGGGATAGCAGTGCCCACCGCATAGGGCTATGGAGGGACCGAATGAAGGGAAGGGTGCAGGTGGGCTTTTCAGAGTATGAAGTGCAGTCAGGCGTCTGCCTCCCTGACAGACTTGAAGGCATGAGCCAAGCCCTTCTGAGCAACCAGACTCAACTGGGTCCGAACGGGCACTGGGTGCTGCAACCTTTGTCCAGCTGACCGCTGTGGTACCCAGGGATGGTCCCAATTACTGGTGGTCATTTCCTCACCCCGAGGGGGCTCGTCCTACAAACCTGGTGTGGCCGGGAGCCCATCCCAATGCCTGCCCCCCAGCTCTGTGCCATTGCCTCTGCCCCTGGGGCTGCTGTACCTCAAGGCTTTCTGGAGCCGCTGCAGGCAGTCGATGGCGAGGGGGCAGTGCTTCCGGGACTGCAGGAAGCGCTGCACGTGGGGCAGGAGGATGTTGCTGGGGGGGAAGAGGCCCGTGCACAGCCAGAGCAGCTCCCAGCCCCGCTCCTCGCTGTACCTGCAGGAAGAGGGGTGGTGTCCAGCCGGGTACCATGGCCCCATCACGGAGTCTGAGCACCACCCGGGGCTGCACACCCCTCGGCTTCTCACCACAGCAGCACACGCCTGGCCTGACCCCCACCCCTGTCTGAGGACCAATGGACCCACCTCCCTGACAGCTCGATCCAATTAGTGCTACTCAAAGTGTAGTCAGCTGAACCATGAGGGGCCAGTTATAGCCACAGGGAGATAAGATGCTCATGCCAGAATGAAAATCAGCTGTGTCACCAAGTACTTTGGTTCAACTAAGATTTTTTTTTTAGCAAGACTTTCCTATGAAGGAAGAAGTGTGTGATTTGTTCTGGTAGAAGCTCTCCTACTCTTTGAATAGCACTAAGTTAGAACAGCCGCCGGGCTCCCTCAGACACCATTCTGAGCTCCTGTGTCTGACAGGGGGGAATCTTGGAGGGCTCCTAGGAGGAGGTGGCATTTGGTCTAGGCCAGTGGTCGGCAAACTCATTAGTCAACAGAGCCAAATATCAACAGTACAATGATTGAAATTTCTTTTGAGAGCCAAATTTTTTAAACTTAAACTCTATAGGTAGGTACATTGTTATTAACTTAATTAGGGTACTCCTAAGGCTTAGGAAGAGCCACACTCAAGGGGCCAAAGAGCCGCATGTGGCTCGCAAGCCGCAGTTTGCCGACCACGGGTCTAGGCTTTGAAGGATGAGAAAAATTCTGATATGCGAAGGAGATGAAAAGTTTTCCAGGCTGTGACTATGGCACGTACAGAGGTTTGTCAGTGTGAAGAGATTTGATGTATGGCTCTTGAGAAAGAGCTGTAGAGAGTGACACCACTGGGGAGGGAGTTGGGGGTCTGGGCATAAGGGGAGATGGTAGGGCTTCTCTCAGGCTCTGAGACTAACATGTGCCTGACCGCCCATTCCTGCAGTTGGATGGCCCAGCAGGGGAAGAAGGTGATACCCTCTGGGACCCAACACCTTTAGCCCATGAGAGTTTTAAGCCAGAGCTTCCAACTGACACCTAGCCCAGCCCGAACCAGAGACGGGACACTTGCTCATGAGCTGAACCTGCAGCCGACAGCAGAGTCTGGGCTGGGCAGGAGGATCCAGAGGAGGCTCAAGCAGGGAGTGGCAGGAGCTAGGACAGTGGTTCTCAACCTTCCTAATGCCGCGGCCCTTTACTACAGTTCCTCATGTTGTGGTGACCCCCAATTTCATTGTTACAAATTGAACATAATTAAAGCATAGTGATTAATCACAAAAACAGTATGTAATTATATATGTGTTTTCCGATGGTCTTAGGCGATCCCTGTGAAAGGGTCGTTCGACCCCCAAAGGGGTCGCGACCCACAGGTTGCGAACCGCTGCGCTAGGAGGAGCTGGGCCTGTTAAACTTGGGGAAGGACAGGCTCAGAGGGCACAGCTAGCACCTCTTGGTTCTTGACCCCCCTGAGGCGGAGGTAGGACATGAGCCTGAGGGTGGCTCCCTGCCCTGAGGGAGGGAGGGAGCTCCCCATCACCATGGGTGCATGACCTTTAGGACGCCCTGCAGCTGGGAGCACTAGGGATGGGCCTGCCCCCTTACCTGCCCACAGCCCCAGGCTCACCTGATGTGGTTGTCGGTCAGCTGCTTCAGGATCTGCACGTATACCTCGTCCTTGAGGGGCTCGGCCTTCAGGGCTCCCTCAAAGATCTGGTCGGTGAGCTCGTTGACGGAGCGCATCCTCTTGGATGGGTAGTCGCCCATGTACTTGAGCATGGCTGGTGGGGGTGGGGGGAGCATCAAGGAAGGGCTTGTGTCCGCGGGGGCGGCACTGGGCCAGGAGGCAGGAGGCCCTGGGCCTCAGACTACTCACTTAGGAAATGGGCATCGCTTTCCCACCCTGCCGTCCTTGTCCACCGCCCACCCCTCTCCTCAACTCCTGCGGCCGCCTCCTCAGGCCCCCGATCCTCTATCCGAAGTGCTCGCAGCACCAGGAGGCAAGGTCCAACTCACTAATCTGTGCCAGCCCTGCCCAGGGGCCCCCATGGCCTCGGGACACAGTCCAGGCTTCTTCACAGGACCGGAACCCTTCGTGAGCCAGCCCACATCTTGAGATTCCCTTCTTGGACCTGCCCGCAAGCTGTGCCCTGGAACACCTGCTCTGTTCTGCCTCGGGGCCTTTGTGCAGGCTGCTCCCTGTGTCTGGAACACTCCCCACCTGTCTCCCCTTTGACTGGCTAAGTAAGTCCTACTCAGTTTTCAGGTATCAGCCAAAAAACCACTTCCTCCAGGAAGCCCTCCCTGCCCTCCTCCAAGGCTGGGTCAGGTCACTGCGCTGCCAACCCCATCACAGCACTGATCCCGGTCAGCATGTCTCTCCCCTGAGGCCCGGGACTGGGTCTGGTCACCACTGTGTCTCGATGCTGGCCCAGTACATGGCAATAGTACTGTCAACTGAATAACAGGCAGGAGAGATGATGGTGAGGTGGCTCCTTGCACACTGTAAGGCTGTAAGGTGCCGGCACATGGATGGAGGGGCTCCATCAGCATCCCCCCACATCTGCCCAGGACCCAACTGAACCCCAGAGGGAAGCAGGCGTCTAGATGGAAACCCTAGAGGCTGAGGCCCGGCCCCACCCTGCCCTGCGGTCCCCTCCCCGCGCCCCACCCCGTCGGTGCGGATACCGATGAAGGCCATGCAGGCCTCCTGCGAGAGCTCCTCGCTGCCCAGGATCTTCTTGAGCAGCGCCTGCTTCAGCGGCTCCCGCGTGTGGCTCCACAGCCGGTCCTTCCCTCGGGCCTTGGACACCATCACACGGCTCAGGGTGTGCTTGGGTGGGGGCCTGGCAGGCACAGGGACAGTCAGCGCTAACAGGCACCACGTTGTGAGACCCAGCCCCACCCAGCCCCATCGCTGGAGGTCAGGGGTCAGAACAGGCCCTGCTCTTCCCTGCAGCCCTGTGACCGGGGCAGTGCCAGCCCCGGGCCTCGCCTTCTCTGCTGGAAAACGAAGGTTCTGACATCTGTGCCCCAGACAGCCCTGCCCCTCCCCACCTCCTCTCTCCTGCTCCTCTCTGCTCCGCCCTGGCACGGGCTCTTCCGGAGTCACCCCTACACAGCTCAGCGAGAGGCCACCTCCTCCAGGAAGC
Source organism: Myotis brandtii (assembly GCF_000412655.1). Taxonomy (NCBI): domain Eukaryota; kingdom Metazoa; phylum Chordata; class Mammalia; order Chiroptera; family Vespertilionidae; genus Myotis; species Myotis brandtii. Next base: position 753,832 of record NW_005359225.1, read on the forward strand.
CTCGCCTCTGCCCCAGCAGCCCCGCCACATGCTGGGTACACAGAGTCACAGCTCCTGCTTGTGTGCCCATCTCCCCACCAGGACTGCGAGTCATGAGTGCCCAGGATCCCTCTGGGGTGGCACAGCCACCTTCTCTCAGAGGAAGGAAGGATAAGATGACACATAGAAGGGTCATCTCGAGGACAAAAACGGTCCCCTGCTCCCTCTGACCCAGACCCTGCTCAGAGGTGGGGTTGCTTTGTGATGCCCCCACCAGAGTCGCAGAAGCCTGCCGCTTGC
>NW_005359225.1:754236-778322 GCF_000412655.1 Myotis brandtii
CACTGTCCCTGCCCCAGGCCCCTCTCCCCTCTCCCCTGTCCCTGCCCTGGGCCCCTCTCCCCCCTCTCCTGCCCGTCACCTGAAGTAGTCGTAGGAGAACTCCTCCAGGGTGTAGGGCTTGGCGCGCACCTCAGGCTCCGGCGCTCGCAGCTGCAAGAGCCGGATCACGTCCTGCCGCTGGTCAGGGGTCATGGTGACCAGGGCCTAGAGACGGAGGGGTGGGGCTGAGGTCAGCTCTCCACCTGGGGCCCTGGGATCCACTCGGCAAAGCCCAGAGCCCTCTCACAGTGGGGGAGGGGGAGCAGGGAGACTGTTACTCGGGGACTCGGGGGCCTGTGCCCATTCTCAGCCTAGGAGCCCCTCTGCTCCTTGCATCTCTGAAGCTGCTGCTGCCTCCAGGCTGCTGGGCTCAGGACCCTTCCCTCGGTGCCCTGGGTCTGAACCAGGTCGGGTCAGTCAGAAAGGCCGGACAGGGCGGGAGGGAACAGTGAGAACTGCCCAGGCAGCTGCTTGGAGAAGCCGAGCTCTGAGTTCTCAGTGCTGTGCACAAGGGGAGTCCGAAGAAGCAGGGCCTCCCTCCCCAGCTCTGCCCCCACTCCCCTTCCGGTCAGAGCCAGGTGCCGTCCTACCCCCTCTCCTCCCCCTGCCCCTGGGCACTTCCTCACTGAGGCACTCTCAGGCCCCTCTCCAGGCGTGACAGCTGCCCCAGCTTTAAGTCTGTGGTCCCAGAGGACCCCCAGCTCGTCTTCACGGGAGCTGCAGGCCAGGTGTCTATTGTCATCCCTCCCTCAGACGTGGAAAGAAGACAAGGAGGGGTTCAGGGGCGCCCCGTCCACATACCACGATCTCCCGCAGCGGCATGGTGACCGTGGGCATGACATACACGCAGTCGGTGGGGAAGTCCCCGCGCTGCTTGGTCCGCTCATTGATGCCGTTGGCCCAGCCGGAGTTCATGACCTGCTCTCCCGTGTCGTGGTCCAGGATGATGAGGTCTCCCTTCACGAAGCTGAGGAAGCCCGACTCCTCGCCCGCTGGGAGGCCGTGGTGAGAGGGGCAGCATGTGGGCAGAGGGAGACTCCGGGTTAAAACATCTTTCTTTGGGTTGATGACCTATAAGCCGCTCCTCACACTGAAGAACTGAGACCCTGCCATGTCTGCTCACTGACCGCCCCGCCTCCACCTTGCCATTGCCCTCCACGCAGACATGGCCATCAGAGTGGCCAGTCTCCTGCTCCAACGCCTTCTGTGGCTCCCCATTGCCCTTAGCAGAAAGCCCACACTCCCTGACATGCTCATAAGGCCTGTCGGGGGCTGCCTTCCTGACATCTTCCACCTCCAGGCCCCTTCCTCTCCCTCCCCCATTCCAGCCAAACCGATCTCTGCAGTTCCCAGACACGTGCCTTCTCCACCCCTGTGCTTGGCCTGTAATCTGCTCTCTGCCTCAAACACTCACACCCATGTTCCTCCCCACACCCCAGGCTGCCTGGGGCCGCTCTTCTGGGCTCCCACAGCCTCTGGCTTCCCTGGTCACTGCACAGGCACTGTACTGTCTGCCCTGCTCCTGCCCCTGCCCCTGCCCCCATTAAGGGCGGGGCCAGGGCCCGCTGCCCCTCTGTCTTTCCACTGCTCTGCCCAGGGCCTAGGAGGCTCGGGGATGCTCAGTGAGGTGCTACTGCTGTCATCATCTGAAGATGGGGTATTTGGAGACACCGAGGAGGAACCCCTACGCCCCTGGAGGAGGTGACAGGGTAAGTATTCAAGACCAGGAAGGGCCAGAACCGGTTTGGCTCGGTGGATAGAGCGTCGGCCTGCGGACTGAGGGGTCCCGGGTTCGATTCCGGTCAGGGGCATGTACCTGGGTTGCGGGCACATCCCCAGTGGGAGATGTGCAGGAGGCAGCTGATCGATGTTTCTGGCTATCTCTCTCCCTTCCTCTCTGTAAAAAATCAATAAAATATATTTTTTTAAAAAAAAGACCAGGAAGGGAGGGAGAGAGAGAGGGAGAGAGTCCCTGCAGAGTGCAGACGGGAGGCACAGAGTTCGGCTGTTTGGTTCAGTCGGAGCCAAGAGTATCTGGGGAAGGATGGGTAACAGGCCAGGCCAAGGCCAAGGGGGGTGAGCTGCCTGACGCCCCTGACCCCGGTGCCTGGCAGCCTGTGCCAGGAGCCACTCACCAGGGTTGGGGTTGTCCTGCAGGGCCACCACGTACTTAGACCTCTTCCGGAGCCCCTCCAGAAAGGTGACCACTAGGTCACGGATGTCCTCGGCGTTGCTGGAGGTGAAGGTATACTCATCCCCCTTGATGGTGGCCAGCGTGAAGCTGGGGGCTGTCAGTTTGGCTCCCCTGCAGGACCAACACGGAGAACAGGGCCCCGCCGGGGTCAGTCCTGCCCAGCCCGGGTGACACGAAGCGCAGCCCAGTTCAGAGCAGCCCAGTGAGAGCAAGACGCGGCACTCCCTGAAGGAGACCAAGGCCAGCGCAGTCAGGCTCGGCCCGGCCAGGGAGAGGCTGGCCTAGCCAGGGTGAGGCGCCGCCCAGGTCCGACACAGCTCAGCCTGTGTCAGACGTGGCCGGCCTGCAGCAGCCCAGCCCACATCCCTTTTGTTGTCTAATTCCTACTCAGCCTTTAGTCTCAGCCCAGATACCCCTTCCTCCAGGAAGCCTTCCTTGCCCTCATGACCCTCATCCTGCTTTAACATGACCTGTTCAATATCCATCTCCTCTCTCAACTGAAGCTTCAAAGGGGGAGGACTATCCAGTCACCGCTGCATCCTGTGTGCCTGGCACGTGCCTGCTCAGAGCTGGCCAGGCCCAACCCTGCCCACAGCGACACAGCCCAGAGAACGCCAGTCTATTCCAGGAGCCCATCTGTCTGTCTGTGTGTCCCTCTGCCCCTCCTCAGTTCGGTCAGAGCTGAATCAGGACCTTGTCGGGTCTTGGCGCAGCTTCAACAACTCCCTGCTCTGCAGAAAGCGGGGTGCGGGGTGGGACTGACCTGCTGCTGGACACGGCCATGATCTCGGGGAAGGACAGCTCCAGGAGCACCTGCTCCTGCTCATCCACGAAGTAGACGCCCGTCCAGTTGACGGCCACGATGACGTCGTTTTTGGGGAGGCTGGGGCCTGGGGCAGAGACCGAGGCTCTGAGAGGGGGCCTCCCCGCTCCTGGGCCCAGCCCTGCCCAATCCTCCCAACCACCAGGGCAGGGGGTATATTGCTTTCCATTTTACAGAAATGGAAACGGAGCCCCAGAGCACGGCCTCCCTGGGAGCCAAAGCCCCGCGTGCGGTGGGGGAGGTGCCGGGACCAGGACCCTGGGTGTGAGTGGTGCCACGGGTCTTCGTGCAGCTGCGGACAAGTCCCCGCCCTGCAGTGAGGCGGGGTGTGGGTAGGGCTTGGACTCACTGAGCCCCAAGGCTCCCTCCAGCCTGATAACTGGTGGTTCTGTGAAGCCTGGTGCCCCCAGATGACAGCCCCAGGACGGCTGAGCTAATGGAAGTGAGCAGTTGGCCACATCCACTCTCAGCTTCATGGAGTCAGCCAGCCCCTGCTCTGGGCCACCCTCTCCTGTAGGTGCTCTAATGATCTCCATGCCCATCCAGTTGTTCAACCCACTGTGCCGCTGAGCACCTACTGTGTGCCACAGAGCCCAACTGGACTGTGGGAGATGGGACCCACTCAGCGCACTGGCCTGGAGAGACCCGCAGCCCCGCAGGCAGGAGCCTGGCAGACTGGGGCACCTGTTTCCGGCCTCGCCCTGTTGTGGCCGCAGTGAGGGTGGAAGAGGGCATGGAGGCAGGAGGGCTGCGGGTACCTGAGAACTTGTAGGCTTCGTAAAACCTGGAGAAGAGCAAGGGCCACTTGAAGCGGGCGTAATTGACCACGTCCTCCTTGACCTTCTGGGAATCAGTTCTCCTCTGGGCATAAATCCCCTGGAGGGGGACAGACCAGGACAGGGGACAAAAGACGTCACGTGTGCTCTGGCCGGAACTCACATGTCCCTGTCCCCAGGCCAGGCATGGCCCAGGCTGCGGTGCCCTCCTGTGCATCATGGCCTCACCCGTCCCATCAGCCCCAGCCACCCCGTCACCTGCCCTCCCCTGACTCCATCGACGTCAGCACTTGCTAGGGAAGCGTGGGTCCCGCCTGCAGGGAGCTCCCAATGCACCCGAGTGACAGAAAAGCCCCGGCTGCAGCCAGGGCAGGCGCAGGGAATGGACGGGCTCCAGCAGCCGACGGGGGTGAGGGGTGATGGAGAGGAGGGGGCCAAGGACAGAGACGGAGGGATGGAGGGAGAGCACCTGTCTTTCCTGGAGGGGAGGGAGGGCGTTGGTGCTGAGCCCGGCCTAGATGTAGAGGGGGTGCAGGGGGCTTCGGGGGGAGGCTGGGTGGAAAGTGGTGAGGGCCTGAGAGACCGCTGGTCTGTGAAGCCCTCTGGCAACTGTGTGCAAAGGTAATTCTGCTCTTACACAACCAGGGCCTGGAGGTGGGGAGGCCTGAGGTCCCCTCCAGCAGCCAGGGTTCCCCACCCGCTCCCCAGCAGGCCACCCCGCTCTACTTGGGCAGCCCCTTCGCCTGACAGGGAGCTACTCAGGGCTGGTTATGGGCCTGGGACCTCTGGCAAGTGGCCTGAGGGGGCCTGTCCCTAAAGCTCCCCAGGCAGGAAGGTGGGCCAGGGCTCCCGCAGGCAGGACGGAGGGTGCCCTTCCTGGAAGCTCCCCAACGCGCACCAGCGCCACTGAGCTGTGGCTCTAGAGAGTGCCTGTGCAAGGCCAGGATGGGACCCGCCCAGCCCTGCACCCGGCTTCCCTCATGGGGCCACAGGGCTGGATGTGAGCCATCTCTGTATCCCTGGAACCCAGGCCAGAGCAGATGACAGAGACAGGAGAGAACCGATGTGCGCGGTGGAGGAAGGCAGGCGGCTGGGAAGCAGGAGGCCAAGGGTGCCAGCCTGTCCCCTGCAGCCTGTGGGCGGACGTGTCAGGTGAGAGCTGTGACGTCTTTGATCCCCCAGGTGCTACTTCCTGGCCTTGGCCATCAGAGACGCCCTCTTCCAAGAGCCCCCCAGCCCTCCTACCTTCTTGTGAGCAGCAATGGCCAGCTGGGCCCACTTCTCGAGCGTCTTCAGGGGCGTGATCTCGCGGTCGGGGATGTAGGTGGGCACGAGGTTCAGGAGGCGCTCCAGAATCATCTCGGAGCCGTAGTCCACAAAGTACTGCTGTGAGGCCAGCTCGGCCAGGTCGTCCTCCTGAGGTGGGGTTGGGTGTGTGCGGAGACCTCATTCACACACCCTCCGGGACCGAAGCCCGGGCCCTTGCCTCCTGGGCCCTCAGCCCCTGGCCTTTGCACCCTGAGCTCTCACCGATTCACCAGGAGAGCTTGTCTGGTTGGTGGAACCATGAGTTTCTTGAGGGCAGGGCCACATTCTTGCCTTCTCCTGGGTCCTCTCAGCACCAGAGGTACCGAGCTGACCCAGAGAGACCAGCCAGCCCATTGGTCATGGGTCAGCCACTACATCCTCAACCCAGGAAGATAACACCTGGGGCTGGCAAACACCAGAACAGGCAGGGACCGCCCTGGAGAGTGGGGGACCTGATACCGCTGGAGACTCCGAGTGAAGGGAGTATGTCACCATTACCAACTCCATCACCATCACACCCCCAGGACAGTCAGAGTATTGAACAACCCATAGGCTACAGTGCAGAGGCTCCAGAGAGCCAGCTGGGCACTGGGCAGTTGCCCCTTGTCTGCCTGTGGTTGGTGCACGGCAGCCCCTGTGATGCCTGCCTGGGGTTCCCCAGGCTCTGGCAGCAGGGGCAGTAAAGAAAGGCTCTTGGGAGCTTCAAAGGCAGTGGATATTTCCCAACTAGTTCAAAGTATTTCAGGATTTTAGCGGTGGACACGGCTGTCCTGATACCTCCTGCCTGAACATCAACTCACCACCACCATCAGCAACACCATCATCATCGTCACGACCCTCACACCTACCCCTACACCATCGCCACCACCACCAACCATCCCCTTCATTTCCATCATCTCCATCCTCCTCCCTCCATCATAATCACCAACAGAATCACAGGTACCATGAGAGCCGTCATCACCATCATCAAAAACAAAACAACCACACTGCTCCTGTCCACAGGAGATAGAAGGTTCCACATGTGCAAACGCTGTTCTCATGAGTGGATCTCTTGATCCTTCAGAGCGGAGTTTCCTAGACTCACTCAGTACAGCAAGTGTGAAGCAGCCACCGCAGAGGTGCGGGAGCCTCCCACTGGCAGAGTCCGGGCTGTGCTTCAAAGCCCTGGCTCCTGTGGGCAGCGTTACCTCCGGGAGGAGCGAGGAGCATGCCCGCCCTCCATCAGGCTAACCTCCGTATTATCCAGTGGCGGGTCCCAGACAGTAAACACGCAGCCCGAATTCGAATTCAGAAAACAGGCGGCCGTGAGCCAAGCAAGATCAGCCGGGAGACTCGGAAGACTCGCTCGCACTCACCTTCTCACACCTGTACTCCCCGAACTTGACTCCTCGCACCACCTGCTGGTAGATGAGGTTGGTGGCCACGTTGTCTTCTGAGGGGTTGTGCCAGGGCGTGAAGACCTCTTTGCGGAAGAAGAGCCGCCACGGGGCATTGCGCTCCTGGGCACCCTGCTCCTTGGCATACTGCTCGCACTGGGAGATGGCATCCATGACGTGGTCACTGCCACTGCCCAGGGAGGACACCTGTGGGCAGAGGTCACCCCGTGGGAAGGTGAGCCAGCAGGAAGGACTACAAAGAGCCATCAACTGTGCCAACTGCTCTCGGATGCCAAACCGAGGCTCAGAGAGAGGCAGGGAGGTGCCCAGGTCACCCTGGAGGCAGGCCAGCACGGGACCCCTGGGCCCCAGGCATGGGCTCTGAGCCGGCACAGCCACGGGAGCTCCCATTTCCCAGAGTAAGCCTTTTGGGAAACTCGGATGCACAAATGGCCCCTGAAAACACAAGAGTATCCGTCTGTACAGCAGAAAAATCCAGATAAATTGTGTCGGACACGTGGTTCCGTCCCGGACCTGCAGGGTGGGGGCACCTCTGCTGGGTGCGATGTTGCTGGGTGTGGAGATAAAATCAGCCACCCCCAAGCCCAGCACCACAGAGAAGGCTCCTGGCCTAGACGTGACAGGTGGCCACTAAGAGTGAAAAGAAATGACCACAGCAACCTGATGAGGAGTTACATCCGCATTTGTAGGTGAGAAAATGAATCTCGGAGAGCTGTGTGGCTGCAGGACCCTGCAGCCTGCCTCCGGCACCAGGAGGGACTGACGCGGCCTTGCTACATATGACTGAAGTGAGTTCTGGGTTTCAACACTGTTCTGTTGGACTTTTCTTTAGGGGCTTAAGAGGGCTCCGCAATCCTAAAGAATTGGCGGGAGCTAGAGTTACCACCAGCTAACAGAAAACCAGGGCCCTGGAAGTAAGTAACTGTGCAAGGTGGCCAGCAGGTGGCAGCACTGAGCCAGAAACCTGTGGGCAGCCAGGGCGGTGCCGCTGCAGGGCCGGCCCTACCTTATCAAACAGGGCGATGTAGAGGGAGAACCCAAAGCGGTCCTTGAGGGAGATCTTGTCGGCCAGCGCGTTGCAGAGCTCCTTGGCCGTGGTGGCCGAGTCCGTCAGCAGGGTCTTGGTGGTCCCATCCATGAATGTCACAGGCAGCATAATGGGCTTCTTGGACTTGGTGGCCTGGAAGTGACCAAGGAGCGTTTGTGGGGATCCTTTCACTTCAGACCACCTGGCCCCTCTGGGTTCCTGGCTCCCTGCTGCCTAGGAGGTTGGAGTTCCCCCCAAGGCCCCCAGCTCCCAGCATCTCACCCAGACATTGTATGTCCCGGGTCACAGGTGCCCAGGGAGCCCTGCTGTGCTCCCCAACTCGATGGCAACATTAGGGCCCCTGAGCCAGTCCCTGGGGCTGGGAGGTCAGGCACTGCCACACACCAGGGGCTTCTGCCCTCATGTCCCAAACCCTTACAGGGCCCTGTGACACGAGTATCGTTACGGCCAATGAAGCCACTGAGGCACAGTGGGAAGCCCTTTGACCATGAAGCCAACGGATGGGAGTCGATCATCGGCTGGGGGTTCTGTTCCAATAGGCCTGGGCTTCCAGAACTTCAGGGTGAAGAACCCAGAATCCCAAAGCGGGGACTTTTCTGGGCACCGGAGACACGTACACACACACACACACACACACACACACACGCACGCACACACACATGCACACGTGCACATGTGCACGCCTGGTTGGGGGGCGGGTACCTGCAGCTCCAGCCAGCTGGGCGGCTGTGTCCGTGTCCCGTTGACGAAGGTCCTCCGGAGCCGCTCCTCACAGTATGGGGCGTAGCCAGGCGGTCCCCCGTGGATGAAGTTCCGCAGGTACTGCAGACGAGGACCAGCTGAGGGGGCCCCACTCTGGCCTCCCGCCCGGGCCACAGAGCAGCCTCGCTGGGTCTCTTGCCTCCAATCCCTCCACCGACTCTCAGGACCTGCTTTCCAAGGCACGTCTCCCGCAGCCCTCCCGTGCCTTCCATGGCTCCCCGCTGCCCTCAGAATGAAGTCCACATACGTCATCTTGGCAACAGGGCCACCACCACCCAGACCTGTCAAGTCTCAGCCATGCCTCTTGCCTCACCCCACACACTGTACCCCCTCTGCACCTAGCTTAACTGCTCCTCCTCCTCCAGGGCCTCCTCCCTGACGAGTGCTTCCCTCTTCACACACTGGCCGCCAGGCTGTCCCCTGTTCTGGCTGTGTCCCCAGCACCCAGGGCCTGGCACCAAGGAGCAGGCAAGAAAGAGGCCTGGGAGGAACTAAAGCACCTGCTCGAACACAGTATGGAGAGGGGCCCGAGACGCTGTCAGACTCAGCCTCCTCACACATAAAACTGGTTGAGGGGAGAACGGCGTGAAGTTCTGGGTGCCTGGGCAGAGGGGACAGGAAGCCAGGCCTAGCAGCCGCTGTGAGGCCCCGTGAGATGACGCGGGCGGGGCCTCATCCCCAAGCCCCTCGGAGCTCCTTCCCCTGCTCTCTCCCAGCTCCCCTTCCCGCCCAGGAGTCCAGGCGCCCGCCCTACCTTCACGAACTTCTCAGAGGGGGCGAAGCAGCCCACACAGAGAGACATGAGGATCCAGCCCCGGGCGTAGCTGCTCTTGGAGGGGTTGTGGGTGAGCTGCTTGCTGATCTGGCAGTAGATCTCATCCCTGGGCAGGTGGGGAGGCAGGAAGGGAGATGGCTCAGAGGAGAGTCCCACGGCAGGTGGGACGCCCAGGCCTTCCTCTGCTACTTGACCAAGACCATCCAAGAAGAGGCAGAGTGGGGCCGGGTGAGGACGGCCGGGCCCAGGCCTGGGGAAGAGGGTCTGCTTTGGAGACGGGCTCACCAGGCACGGAGTCCTTCCTAATGCCAATCAGACCCACAGACAGGCCCCGTGATCCTGAGGGGGGCACATATCCTGCTCTGGGGCACAGCGGCCACAGCCACTGGTGACCACTCTGATGAGGTGCGCAGGCCCCGCCCCAGCCTCGTCCCTCACCAGCTGGGTGGCCGAGGCAGGAGAGTTCACCTTTCTGAGCCCAGCCCACGGTCATGAGAGCAGGTGCAACTTCTACTAATGGCAACTGGCAGAACAGAAACAGCAAAAACATCTGGGGACTCTCTCCGCGAGGCGGAATGAGCAACTTTGACCTTCTCTCGATACATCTCTGTAACGTTAGAATATTCAAGTGGTCGTGTATTGCTTTTGTAATTAGATGAAAGCAATGAAGGTGGGTTTTTGCTTTCATTTCAAAGGGAAACGGTAGTGCCTTCCTTACAGGATTGCTGTGCAGAAAATGAGCCGAGGCTTATAAGGCACCTAGCACAAAACCCTCAGTCACCATCACCTGTCACTCAACGCTGGCCGCGGCTAAGACACTACCTGCCTGCTCAGGCCAAGAGCCAGCCCGCGGTGATACTGTGACCACCAGGGGGCACTCGCGGCTCTTTTCCCTCTCAGAAAGGCAGGCCTAGGTGGAAAGGAGAGACTACCTAATTCATTCAGTGGCTCCCAATTTTGAGAGTTAACCAACCAATGCAACTTCAAAATAAATTCTGGACGTTGCTAACTCTTCATCATGACACATAAGGACATTTAAAACACACCACACACACACAACCTGCCCAGTAGATCACAATTATTTCATACAACAAAGGTAATTTTCATATTCAAAAAGTAGGAAGGCTGAAGTCTCAGAACAAAGAACAGGCCTTCAAATAAATCAAATTTAGTTTTAGAAACATCCTTAACTTTTCCATCTCGTCAGGAACCAATGAAAACTTTATCACCGGCAGCTGGGAGTCCTTGACCCCCATCACTTTATGGACCTACGGGGACACCTGGGCTGAGAAAAGGGAAGGACCAGCTGTGGTCCTTCGGGGAGTCAATACCCCAGCCTCAGACTCTTGCCCGGGGCTCTTGCCACTGTGTTCTCTGGAAGTAACCGCTGTAGGTCTACTCTTGAGACAACTGGGCCACAAATTCTGCCCCTTTTCCCTGGAGGTGGGTGGCCCTGGGTCCTGTGACCATCTCTTCAATGGCCTGGAGGAGCACCGAGGAGGCCTGGAGGGAAGGCAGACGGTCTGGGAGGCTAGTGACTCCTGGGAACGTCTCTGCCCTCTCTGGACCTCAGTTTTCCTTCGGGTGAAATGGAGCTCACCCCCTCCCCACCCCACCCTGCTGTCCTCCCAGCCAGCGGACACAGGCGCATGGGATCAGCTCTCCCGCCCGACTGTCCTGCGGGTTCTCAGAAAAGGCCCGTTTCCCCTCCACTGACCCAGCTGAGCTGATCCCTTCATTGCTCCTGGGGACGCCTCCATCATCCCTCTCCTCCCCCAACCCCCAGGAACCTGAGGTGAGCCCCCCGGGCCTGGGCGGGGAAGGAGGCACTGCCAGGCATGAGCTGGCAGGGATGCGGTTAAAGCAGAAGATGCATGTCAGGGCGTGATAACAACAGCTACTATTACTGAAAGCCTCCCAGGTTACAGCCCTCCTGAGATTCATCTGCCCACAAGCCTCTGAGGCAGGTCCACTTATTACCGCCCGCCCCCCCGCCCTTACAGAGGAAGAAACTGAGGCTTACAGAGAGGAACGAACTCTACCAAGGCCACATGACCAGCAGGCCTGTTGGCTAAGGTGACAGAGCCACAGCTCAGCCACCAGCAGCCTCCCCAGGCCACACCCAGCGCTGCCTCCCCAACAGCCGCCCCTCCCCGCAGCCCTCCCTCGGGCGGGCGCTGACCGGAGCGCTGGCCGCAGGATGCCGTTGCCGATGACGAAGTGCAGCTTCTCCAGGTTGGAGGTGGGCCGGTCCTCCAGCATGCTGTTGCCCTGCACCGTGGACTCCCCGTCGTGCAGCCTCTTGGTCACCTGGGCCACAGGGAGGAGTGAGAGACCTGCCTCCTGCCTGAGTCTGCCTACCCTCCTTGCCCCCGGCCCCTGCCCAAGAGCAGAATCCTGGGAGTGGCCAGAAGAGCTGGCTCCACCAGTCTTCCCCCATCCTGCCCCAACCCCACCCCATGCAGAACAGACACTGGGTCCATGACCAGCCCTCAGGCCGGGAGCATGGCCTGCTGGCACCCACTTCTGGGGTTAAGGCTCCTCTGCAGCCTCCCTGACACCCCACCCGACCCCCTACCAGTCAGGACAGGGGTCTGCTCCTCCAACTCTTGGCAGGACCCCTCTCTCTCCAGGGCTCCCACACAACTCTGACACCCAGAGCATAGCCCAGTTCCAACTCCCCCGTCACCATCACCTGTCACCAATGCCCTGGCCCCTCTGTGTGAGCAACGCCCAGCCTGGGTTCTTCTCCCTGGTCTCACACAGCCTACAACCCCAGCCCTGCACCCTGCCCAGGTGAGGGAGAGTGAGAGGTGAGCAGTGAGAGCGTGCCCTCCAGACGGAAGGGGTGTGGGAGGTCCTCACATCTACTGAGCACCCACAGTTGTCGTCTTGCACTGCCCCCCGCCCAGGGACCCACAGAGTGGGTGTCTCAGACACCCAACGGCAAAGGTGGGACTTGGATCTCGGGCTACACGACTGTGAGACTGGATTTGAGCCTCAGATGGGGAACAGGACAAGGACAGAGGCAAAGGCAGCGTGGAAGCCCTGAGGAGGAGCCTGGTGGCTGTAGAGGGGTCGCTCGAGGCTTCCTGGAGGAGGCCACCCCCAGGCAGAGGAGAGGAAGGAGGAATTTAGGGAGAAGCCCTGCGCTGTAACCGCCTGGGTTTGTATCCGTCTGCCCTCCCAGCCTGAGCAACCTGGAGTGCAGGGCAGGGGTGGTTCTCGGAAAAGGCAAGGTGACTAACCAATGAGCTCAAACAAATCAACAGTGTTGGTGCCCGTGGCACTCATCCCACAGAAAGGTCCTGAGATCAAGAGCCATGGCAGGGCATGTCCTCCCTCCCCAGCTGCCTCTCCAGCCCTTCCCAGCCTTCAGGTCCCCTCGTGTGGGAAGCCCTCCCCTACCTGGCCCCTGCCTGACCTCACTGCCCTCTTCCCGTCTCCCCGATCACCCCTACGCTGTCCTGTCGCCTGCCGTCCCAGCGCCCCAAGGACAGGCAGCATGGACTCCTGCTCCCATCCCAGCGGGGCCCCCTGAGGCAGCCCGGGTCTGCGTTAACCTCCTCTGTCAGCTTCGACTTCTTCTTCAGGGTCAAGTGCACCAGCTTGTGCCGCATGCTGCTCTTCTTCTGCCCCTCGGGGAGCTGGGCCTGCAGGACAACGGCAGTCAGGGGTCAGGGGTCAGGGTCAAGCGAGTGGGCCCAAGTAATGACCAGTGCAGTTGACCATGGGCTGTGGCTGGAGGAGTGTCTCACCTCCACACTAATGCTTAGGAGGCAAACCCCGCGTGACACCTCCACCCTCACCCCACACAGCCCCTACCACCGCCAGACGGAAAACTGGGGCTGGGAAAGTGTAGCGACCCCGCCCAGCGACCCTCGGTGAGTCTCCATGGCGCCAGGCCTGACTATGAAGGCCGGCTGCTCCGCCAGGTGTCCTCACTCACTCATGGTCAACGCCTGACAGTTTACAAAATGCTCAGACACTTGCTCCCGGGGGTAGACAGAGGAGAGCGTGGGTCCGGGGGGTGAGGCGGAGGCGAATTTTAGGACCCTCCTCTGCTGAGGACCCTGAGGCTAGGGAGACCGGACAGCCCTGCCCACTGGCCGGGAGGGACATGGCCTGCCCCCCACCCCCCGGGCCTCACCTCGCCCTCGCCCTGCAGCGCCTGCAGCTCCCTCTTGTACGTCTTCTTGCCGAGGGTCTCGTAAATCTTGGTCATCACCGGGATCTTCTCGCTGCCGTCACTCATGGCCGTGTGGTACTTGGGCTCGGGGAGGTCCCCCATGAACCGGAGGATGGTGATCCACACGGCCAGGGCCGCCTGGGGGAGAGCATGGGAGTCAGAGAGCTCGGTGCAGGGTATCGCTACAGCCAGCAGCGTCCCCGGGGGCCGGGGAGGGGCTGGAGAAGCCCACAGGAGGCCACTGTGCTGAGGGCACTCAGGTGTTCCTAGGATCTTGCCCAGGTGGCCTGGCCCCAGGCTGGGGGCGGGTCAAGTCAGCCCTGGTCCCCGCCTGCCAGGGACCTGCTGTCAGCACCCACAGCCCCAGCACAGCCCCAGCCCTCACCAGCTGGTCACCCTCATCGTCGTGGAACAGCAGCGGCTGCTTGAGTGGCCGCCGGGTGTAGGTGTGCGTGGTCGTGCCCTGGAAGTAGGTGGCAGAGAACTTGGCGAACTTGTACTCGGAGAGGTCCTCCTCGTCCTCGTCGGGCAGGGGCAGCGCCGCGTCCAGGTCCTCCTCCACCATCTCCCTCCGCCCGCGCTCCAGGTCCTGAGGAGAGGAGAGGGTCCCTGCTGTGGGGGCCACTCAGCTGGCTGCAGCCCCCACCTGCCCTGTGGGGCCAGCACTGCCTCCACCAGGGGGTACTGTGCAGTCCTGTTCACGACTTAGAACCTGGACATGGGGAGACCTCAGTGCATGAATGAATACAAGCTGGTGAGTGGCCCTGGAGAGGGACAGTGACTGACCGGGGGTGGCAGGCTGGCGGCTGGACAGGGCCTGGGCCCTGTGGCCCCTGACCCAGGTCATTGCTGCTGCCCTCTGCTCAGAGGCGATCAGGTGGTCTTCAACGCAGGGGGGCGCAGTCACCCCACTGAGCCTGTCGCCAGCCCCTGTTCCCAGCCTCGTACCTCAAAGCCACTGGGGGCCTGGCCCTCCTGGCCCGGCAGGCCGCCCGAAGTCCCCAGGAAGCCGAACATCTTGTCCACCATGTCGGAGTGATTGACGGGCTCGTGGCGGGCCCTCTCCATCTGCTCCAGGAGCTCCTTCTTCCGCCGGGCCTCCTCCTTCTCCTTCAGCTCCCGCTCCGCGTCCTCGCGGGCCAGCTGGGCCAGGCGCTCCTGGGGGGTGGGGGTGATGCAGAGGAGACAGCTTCAGAGAACAAGGCCTCCCTGGGGATCCCCAGGACCCCTACAACCCCCAGGCCACAGTCCTCCTCTCCCCCTGGGCCTCCTGGCCACTGGGAGGGACCGGCCTTGGGCTTCCCCACCCCGGGCCTCGCTCCCATCAGCCCTCCGAGCCTCATGCAGACAGATGCCCAGACAGGAAGGCCACCTGCCCCCAGGGCTCAGCTGGAATGCCTCCCCCAGGAAGCCTGCTCAGACCTCCCCAGCTGGAGGGACCACACCACCCAAAACCCCATCGCGGTGGCTCAAGGCTGTAGACCAGCGCTTCCCACAGAAAGATCATGGGAGCCATGCATGGAGCCGCTACACTTCAAACAGACACAGAAAGTAAGTGAAACCAACTTTAATCATATATTTTATTTAACCCAATCTTTCCAAAATACCATCTCAACATGTAATTAATATTTTAGAAATAGTACCGAGATGGTTTATAACCCTGTTTTTCTCACTGCCTTCAAAGCCCATGTGTATTTTATGCTGCGTGTGCTGTGTCATTTCAAAAGCTCAGTCACCACAGGTGGCTGGTGGCCCATGCTGGGTGCTCTGCCCCCGGCTCAGGCTTTTAAGGAGGTGCTGTCTCGCAGCTAGAAAAGGTGCTCCTGAGGGCACGGACCCGCGCACTCTGGAGCCACAGCCCTCCGGCCTCTGTCCTGGGCCAGGACGGGCACCCGGGGCACACATGAAGGGAGGGAGTAGAGGACAGAGGCTGGACAGCCAGTGTCCAGGAGGCTGTCGGCCAGAGGCTGGACAGCGAAGCGCTGGGACAGCCCCGCTCACCTGATGCTTGCGTTCGGCCTCCTCCTTGGCCTTCTTGGCGCTCATCTCCTTCCGCAGCTTCTCCTCCTCCGCCAGCCGCATTTTCTCGGCCTCCAGACGCCGCCGGTACTGAGGGAAGGGAGAGCCGATGGGCACGAACCATGTGGAGCTGGCACTGTGCTTCCTCCAGCTCTGCCCCACCCACCTGACTGAGGCCTGGGAGCGATTTGCCAAATCATTTGGCAGATGGGGAAACTGAGGCATCTGAGAAATTCCCCGGGTCACACGGCTCGGGGACTGGGGAGTAGGTTTGACACCATTGATCCCCAAACCAAACCAGGTTCACCGGCACCTCCCGGAGATTTGTCCTTGGCTGGGAGAATGAGCATGAGGGGTCTGGTCCCAGTGTGGTCATTCCTCAGGGGAGACCCAGCCCTAGGTCTCAGCCAACAAGTGGGGTGATGTGTCCCCATGCGATGAGAACTCGCCCCTCACAGGCGGGCACTGCTCACCTCGGCCCTGAGGCGCCGGTGCAGCCTGCGGGCGATCATGCCCCGGGCGTAGGCCTGCACGGTGAGCACGGCCCAGAGGCGGTGGCGGAAGGCCTTGCGCACCAGGTAGGCCCGGCAGCGCGCCTGGAACTGGATGATGCGCCGGCGGGCCAGGCGGTACTGCTGGTGCAGCTTCCGGGAGCGGTGCAGGGCCTGCAGCCGCAGGAAGCCCAGCCGCATCTGCAAGGACAGCCCGGCTCAGAGCCCGGGTCACAGGCAGCACTGCCCTGGGCCCCTCTCCCGCTGCGTGCCCCGCAGGAACACCCTGACTCCCTGGACTGGGGCTCCCGGAGGGAAGCTCTGCCTCCTCTCAGGCGGAAGGTTCCCAGGAGTGGCCTTGGCTCCCCATCCTCAGACCAGGAGCTGCTCTCCTTCCTGTCTGCCTCCCCAGCCCAACCCCAGTTGCTCCCCTGACGTCAGTGGGACACACCTGCTTCGGGCGCCCTCGGAGGTCTCTAAGGACCTAGTGCTCAGTCTCACCCAAACATTCCAGAAGAAAAGCCTAAATATCGCTGACCAGATGGGAAAAGGCACGAGAACCAGACTTGGACTTGGGGCTGGGGAAATGGCCGGGGCAGGATGGGGCAGTGGCAGGAGGCCAGGCGTCTGGGGCACAGGTACATCCTGCTGCTATGGCAGCCGGGCAGGTTCAAAGGCCTTGTGGGACAGGAGCAGCCCCCTTGGGGAGGCTCACCAGCCCATAGTTCCTCCGGCAGTTGTGGCCCCGCCAGTGCCTCTGGATCAGGGTGGCAGCGTTCTTCAGCTTCAGGAAGTTGGACCTGAAACAGCAGGAGATCCTCAAAGCAGAGACGGGGTGCCCAGAGGCAGCAGGGTGCAGGTGGGGCTTGGAATCAGGACAGCAGGGCTAGTCCCAGCCCCGCATCTCCTGGATCAATGACCTGGGGCAACAGGGTATCACCTCTCTGCCTCAACTTCCTCATCTGTGAAATGGGTAGAATGATACCTGCCCTGCCTGCTCACCGGCTTGTCACATGAGCCCATAAGGAGATTTTCCATGTTTATTGAATAAGTAAATAAATGTATGAATAATAAGTAAATAATCTTAAAGATTAAAATATTTGAACAGTGTGAACTTCACTCACTACTATCAAATTTCCCCATTTTATAGATGAGAAAACTGAGACTCGATGAGGTTGGACTAGAGCCCACATTGTTTGACTGAGTGAGCGCAATGCTGTTCCCCTGCACATTCTACATGACAGTCACCTATGACCGGATGGAGGACAAAGAGACCACACGTCCAACAGCAGGTGTCTGCTGAATGTGGAAATACATATAGGAGGAGTGAAAAATTAATACGGCCACGTGTGAATGAGCCAGCACGCCAATGCCTGGAGGCACACAAGAGCAAGTGAGCAACTGTGGAAGGAAACAGTAGATGGGTGGGCAGACACATAGATGAACAGACAGGTGGGCGGATGGATGGATGGATGGAGAGGAGGGAGTGACCAGATGAACTGCAAACGGGGCAGGCTGTGGGATTTTTGTGGAGCCTGAATCGCACTCCAGAGTCAGTCCTGCTGATTTGTGGATTATCACAGCTATACACATGTCCCTTATTTGTAATTTATAAAATCTCGAATTTCCTCTTTGAGAAATTTCATCAGGCATTTGAGACCACAGAGTGTCCAATGTGTGTGCCCCCTGAATCCTCATGTGTGTGCCTGTGTAAATCGTGTGTCTGTGTTCACCCATGAGTTATGCATGTGTGGGCTCATGTCTAGGTGTGCACATGGGTGTGCATGCGTATTTTTAGTGCTCCGGTTAGAGGAAAGAGGTGTGTGGGCTCCCATGGGGAGGAGCTGGTCCCGGCACGTACCTGTCTTTGAATCCCCGGATGACCTTCTGGAGGAGGATGACTCTGTCGGTGATGGCCTTGTCCCGCTCCACCTCCAGCAGCATGTCGTGGTGGTCCTGGGGGGCAGAGCTCCTGAGCAGTGGCCCCCCGTGAATCCAAGTGAAGGCCCTCTCTTCCTTCCCTTGGGTTCCAGGCCTGGGGCTTGGCTGGGCCGCACAGGCTCCCAGCCCTGCTCTGCTCCGTGGGGCAGCCTCTCCCAGCCACAGGACAGAGAGGTGCTGTGGCTGTTCCCAGGGCTCCGGGTGGGACAGATGGAGCGGGAGGAGCCCAGTCTGAGTGGATGGAGTCAGAGGGTGCGATGGGCACACACAGCGGCTCCATCCCGAAGGCCTTGCCCGCCGACGCCGTGCCTTCCCCGATGTCTCTGTCGTATCAGCCTCTGACCTGGGCCAAGCCACCCTCTGGGATCTTGGCAGCAGCCTCCTCACCCGTCTCCTGGCCTCTGTCGCTCCCCTTGGCCTCCCTAAGCAGGGACCCTCCTAAAACAACTCTCCGGTGATCTTACCGTGATGCCCATGACTCTCGGGGACAAGTCTGGTCTCCCTGGCCCTCAGGCCCTCCATGATCCAGGCCCTGCCAAGTTCTCTAGGCCTGTCCCCTCCTCACCTCCACACCCCCAACCTTCACTCTGGTTAGACAAAAATCTCATCATTCATTCAATGCCTTTAAAACCAATGTCTCCATTGCCAGCCCCGTGCTAGGTGCTGGAGTGGGTCCTCGCGGAGCCAGGCAGACAGCGCTCCCCCCGCCACCCCCGCCCCGTGCTGAGTCTCTGTGGGGAGCCACATCCACCAGCTGATCACAGACCACATCTCCTGTGGCGAGAGCTCTGCACAGAGGAGCTGCTCAGCCGTGCCTTTCTGAATGAGTGAACGAATGAATGAACGAATGAATGGGAAGTGGACATTGAGACTGGAAACCACTGCTGGTTGCTGAAGAGCCCAGAGAGGTGAGGCTGGGGACAGTGATGGCCCTCAGAGCTGCCGGCACTCGGCGCCATTGCGCTGCGTGCCCTCCCTCCCTTACCTACATGGCCGGGCATCAGACCAACCCTGGCTGCAAGCCCAGGGCCTGACCTCAGGCATCTCACTTCTTCTCTCTGAGCCTCTGAAATGGGCATAAGGATCCTACCTCACTGGCTGCTGTGACGAATAAATAAGATCGTGGACAAAAACCCCGCTGGAGTCTGGGCAGTTGTGGGATGCAGGCCCGGTGCACACATTTTCCCGACGAGGAAATGAAGGCTCGGGGAGATGAAGGGACTGGCCTGTGGCCCCACAGCCAGGAAGGAATTACACTGGAGCCCGGGGCTCCCTCTGGCTCCGGGCTGGCTCCTTCCTTCCCTCCACCCAGATGTCCTGCACAGCCCAGGCCCCACCCGGTACCAGAGGAAGGAGCCCTGCCCTGTGACCCCGAACGGCCAGAAAGCGAACGCGACGGAAATGGAAATGAGGAAGCCCGCAGGCTGGGAGCTCACACTGGCCCTGGGGCAGCGGCCCGGCCACCACCAACAGCCAGCAAGCTCTGCTCCAAGGCCAGGACGCCCCAGGACCTCGCTTCCTGCTCCCAGCTCAGGCTGCGGTGGGAGCCAGAGAGCTCCAGGTTTGTGCTCAGGGAGGGTAGGAACCAGGGACACTAGAGAGTGAGGGGGTGGCACCCACCAGAGCCTGGGGTGAGCCCTGCCTGGCAGGAAACCACAGTCGAGAAATCCCCCACCAGGCACATCCCATTTTATGGGGAAATGAGGCTCAGCAAGGGCCAGTGGCCTGCCCAGAGTCCCAGGGAAGACAGCCACCGGTCAGCATTGAACCCATGAGCCCACTTTGGTCTTCTATTTTCTCACCCAGGGTCAGTGCTCTGACCCCAACCCCAGGTCACAGCTGGGCTCAATACCAGGTGCCCTCCCCTACCAAGAAGGCCTCATTTCCCGCCCACACGCCCACTCGCCCACTCGTCCGATCACAGATTGCAGGACTCCCCTACCAAGAAGGCCTCATTTCCCGCCCACTCGCCCACTCGTCCGATCACAGATTGCAGGATGGGAGGATGCACAGGCCCAGCCCTGACCCCGTCTGACGCCAGCTTCTCCAAAGAGGCCCCCTGGCGCCTGTTCCCACCGTGACAGGAGTCCACAGCCCCCAAGGCAGTCGGGCTTAGAGCCTTTCTCACCTTCAGAAAGATCTTGGTTTTGCCAATCTGCCAGTCGTCGTGCGTGCCCAGCACAGCCTCAGCCATGCGCTGGCAGGTCCCCCGAAGGTCGTCCTGGGGGGCAGGGGCGCACCAGGGAATGGGCAGCGGGAAAGGCCACCTCTGCGCTCCTCCCACGGCTGGGAGGCAGGGCTCTCGCTCCAGCTCCGTCCCAACTCACTGTGTGACCCAAGCAGGCCCTGCCTTCTCTGACCCTCCCTTCTCTCCTTAGCTCGGCAGGGTGCCTGCAGGACCCTCTCCCACATCTGCCCAGCTGGAGAGGCTCAGTGGTTGAGCATCAACCCATGAACCAAGACGTCGCCGGTTCGAGTCCCGGTCAGGGCACATGCCAGGGTTGTGGGGTGTGCAGGAGGCAGTCGATCAATGATTCTTTCTCATCACTGATGTTTCTATCCCTCGCTCCCTCTCCCTTTCTCTCTCTAAAAATAAAATCAATAAAAAACATATTTATAAAAACAACACCCCTCTCCCACATCTAACACCCACGGCCCACTTGGTAGCCCTGGTCTCATCCATTACACCCACCGGCGAAGTCCACGCCCAGCAAGCATGGCCATCAAAGCCCTCGCTGCCCTCCTGACCCCAGTTTTCCCAGCCGCACCTCAGCAGGCAAGCGAACATCACGCCCGCACCCCGTCTCAAGGGGGAAATGGGCCCTTGCCCAGCCCAGAGCTGGGACCGTACCTCCTGCCCCCCGTGCCCCAGCTCTGTACCTGCTTGTAGGCCGGCTTCACGCCGGGCAGCAGCACTCGGTACCGCTCCACGAACTCCACGAAGCTGTAGCGGATGGGGTAGCCGGCTCGGCGGATGCGGATGGTCTCCATCATCCCCGAGTACCGCAGCTGGCGCACGCACAGGTGCCGGTCGAACAGCTGCCCAGAGCCAAGCGCGTCAGTGCTGGCGGCTCCTGCTGGGAGCCCAGCCCTGCTCCGCGAGTCCCCAGTCCCAGACATAGGCCCAGAGAGGCCCAGGCCACACAGCAGATGAGGAGCAAAGGTGGCACGGAACCTGGGTCTGCAGTTCAAACCCACATGGCAGGAAGAAATGAGATCCTCACGGGGGTGAGCTGGTGCTCGAGGGCAGAGAGGAGAGATGGCTTAATTCCCCCTGGGACATCTGGGGGGGCTGCCTGAAGGAGGCAGCCTTTGCTCTAACCCTGGAGAACACTGGAGGGGCAGGGCGAGCATGTGCAAAGGTGTGGAAGCCTGAAAGTGCAGGGCATGTTGGGGAACTTCACAGGGACTGAGGAGGCTGACCCACGCCAGGACTGTGGTTGTGCAGGTGCTGGGTGCCTGGCACATCCCAGGGGTTGCCCTTCATGCTACGGTCATTGCAGATTTGTCATTATTTAGACAACTGTCTGGCTGCTGACAGTAACCCGCCTTAATTTGTCTAGTTGGCGCACAGTTGTTTTGTGATGGCAGCCAGTGGGGCCAGCCTGGGGTTCCTGGAGGGCTGAGAAGGCCCTCGGGGACTGGCTACGGGGGCCGCAGGCAGTGAGCGGTCAGACATGCGTTTGACTCCTGTCTCTCACTGCAGTGGAGGGGCCTGGACAGGGAGGCAGGGGCAGGAAGGCGGAGGGCAGTGAGGATGTCCTGCTGTCAAGGTCCAGGCCACAGATGCTGAGGTCGAGGCCCAGAGAAGGGCATCTAAAAGATGGTACCCAACTGCCTGGCAGGGCCCTGGCCTCATTCCTCCTGCTTTAGGTGGGGAGCTTACTGGGGCCCCTTTGAACCTCACACCCTGCAGACCTGGCCCTGATTCCCAGGGGGACCGGTCAGGCCAGTGCACTCCGCACTCCGCACAGCAGGGGGCAGGGCCAGCGCGTGCGGATGGCTGGCTTCCTTCCGCCACCTGTTTCCTCTCCCTCCAGGCACTTTCCCTGGCCCCCCACCTTCTGTCCCCCCCCCCCCCGCCCCAGCCTCTAGGAAGAGCATGTGGCAAACAACACATCCAGGGCCCTGGGAGGACGGGCGCCCAGTGAGGATTTGGGCTCTGCAGCTGCAAACCCCTTAACCTCCTGGAGCCTTCGGTCCCACATCTCGAATGTGGGGGCCCTCACCCAGTCCCCACCCTGCCCCCCATGGCCCGGCCCCTCCATCGCGCCCCCGCCCCCCCAGGCTGGTTCCACTCACCATGGGCTTCTTGAACTCGTTGGGCTTGATGCAGCGCACGAAGAAGGGCTGGCAGGCACCCAGGGTGCGCATCAGCAGCTCCAGCGACCGCTTGAACTGGCTGCTGAGCGTGGGCGAGCGCTTCCTGGTCTCCGCGCCCTGGGGGGACGGACCACAGCGGTGGGAGGGGCTAACCTGTGTCCCGCCAGCACTCAGGACGGGAAGGGAAGGGGAGGGAAGGGACGGTGGGAGGTCAGCGGGCTCAGGGCCTGAGGGAGGACAGCCCTGCGAAGCAGGCTGCCGGGACTTGGGGTTTCCCTGTGACCTGTCTGGTCTGAGCTGGAGCTTGGACCCAGGCGTGCCCACTCCAGGGAGCTGCCTGGGACCTGAGCCAGAAAGAGCCCTGGTGTGCTGGAGGCTTCTAGGCAAGGCACAGCCCCTCTCTGAGTCCCCAGTCTCCCTCTCCAGGAATAAATGAGTGGCCGAACGCGCTCACTCAGGGCACGGGTAAGGGGAGGGGTCCTTCCTAGAGACAGGTTACCAGCCGTGAGCAAACTACGGCCCAAGGGCCGGATCCGGGCCCTTTTCAAATGAATAAAACTAAAAAAAAAAAAAAAAGACCATACCCTTTTATGTAATGATGTTTACTTTGAATTTATATTAGTTCACACAAACACTCCATCCATGCTTTTGTTCCAGCCCTCCGGTCCAGTTTAAGAACCCATTGTGGCCCTCGAGTCAAAAAGTTTGCCCACCCCTGGGTTAGACTCTAACCGTTAGAGGACCTAAACTCAAACCCTGGCCCACCACCTCCCGCGTGGTCCTGAGCAGGTCACTAAACCTCGAGGAGCCTCCCTCCCCATCAGGCTGACAGGCTGTGATGAGAGTGGGCACAGTGGACGTGAACAGCAACCTGGGAACCTGGGAACCTGGGAACCTGGGAACCTGGGATGCGGGGGGGGTGGCCCTCCCCCGCCTGTGCCCTCCCCTTCCTGTGGGATTAGTGGTTCAGCAGCTGGCCTGGCCGAGCAGGTCTGGGTCAGCCTCCTAAGAAGGCACAGAGCTGGCCTCCTACTATGTGGCCCGAGGCCCACGGCTCTGTGCTCTGCCAGCCAGTCTCTCTGGGGAGCCCACCAGGGACCCCTGCACCTCCCTGCCCTGGTGGAGCCCCTCTCAGAATATGGTGAGATGATGGGGTGGGGTGGGGTGGGGTGGGGTGGCCGAACAGCAAACAAACAGGAAGCGGACCGTCTCAGACTGATACCCAGACACTGGCCGTAGAAACCAGATTCTATTCCAAAGCGTCCTTCCCACTCCTCACTGCCTGCCCGGTCCAAGCCACCAGCGGCTCTCTCAGATCCCTGCAAGAACCTCCAAGCTGCTCTGTCCCCCCACACACCGCCTCCACTCTGCCAGGACACAACAGCCGACAGCAGCCTCAAGACCTGGCTCCTGTAGCTGCTCGCTCTCCACACCTGCTCGCTCCCTCCAGCCAGCTGCCTCCGCCTCCTGCTCTTCCTATAAGGCACTGGCAGGCTTAGGCGTGAGGAGCACCTGAGGGCGTGGACTCGCTGTTCCCTCTCCCTGCCGTGCTTTTCCCCCACAATGTACATGGCGGGCTTCTCCCTCCCTCCCTCCGCCTTTATCGACGTCTCCATAGGCCTTTCCCTATGCCCCTGTTCAACACTGCAACGCCCCCCCACCGGCATTCCCCATTCCTTAATCTTTCTCCATGTCATATAGCCCCACCTGACATGCTATATACTTTACTTATTACCAACTGATTAACTATTTCCCCTTCTGCCAGAATGTAAGTTTCATGCAGACAGGACATTTTTCTCCCTGTTTTGTTCACTACTATGTCGTCAACACGTAGGACAGTGTCTGGCATATAACGGGCACAATCAGCAGTTATGACTGGATCACGGAGTGAATGGGGCCACGGAGCGGCGGGCTCTGCCATCACTCCCTGGCCACCTGGGCTTCTGACTTGGCTTTTATTGGTGAAGGGAGAAAGGTGGCCCTTCCTGACATTCCTTGTCT